>NC_030422.2:29502599-29662599 GCF_001660625.3 Ictalurus punctatus
GCTAACTCTAGATGACTAGCTGTATTCATGTATAACTATCCGTGCTAATCATGCTAACTCTAGATGACTAGCTGTATTCATGTATAACTATCCGTGCTAAACATGCTAATTCTAGATGACTAGCTGTATTCATGGATATTGTCCTAATTATGGTACTTATGGATAACTACTCATGCTAATTATGGTTCATTTAGATGACTAGCTGTTTTCGTGGATAAATAGCATCCTTAGTACCCTAGGTATGGATAACTAACCATGCTAGTTATGTTTACTCTAGCTGTATTCATAGATACATATCCTCCTAATTATGGTAAGTCTGCACAACTATCCATGCTAATCATGCTAACTCTAGATGACTTGCTGTATTTATGGAGAAATATTGTCCTAATTTTGCTAGGTATGGATAACGATCAATGCTTTAGTCCTTTAGTCTGTCCAGCTTGTTCACCTCATCATCTGCACATGCAGATCAGCTTCCAAAGCTTTTTTTCCACCGCCAGTGTCACCTCGCAGATCGCTAACTAGCCGGGTTGTGTTGCATAGCTGAGTTGCATTCTGGGGCTTTGAGTTTTGCCATCTCCACTCCTTCTACGCTGGATTTCGCTTTACTATGACATGCTGTTATATGGGGAGTGACAACACAAGCTCGTGCTCATTTGATTTTTTTTTCTCCTACTGTAACTGTGCTAGCAATAACAACTACAGTCCCTACTAACTTCTCAAAAGAATGCTGAAACTACTGAACCAAATGAGCATCACAATCGCTAAACACATCATAAATATTTCAGTGTCAGGGTGGAACTTTCTCTTATTGTTTAGCCATGTACAGCTTGTGTATCTACATGGATCAGGGCCATTTCTGGGCGTAGACAAATTAGGCGGTTGCCTAGAGTGCCACCAGCTCGCCTCCATCTGACTCACCCACTGACCCTCAGGAAATAGAGTACCAAGGGTGTAACCCAGCCTGGGCACTTGAGGCTGTAGACGTGAAGATTTTTTCTTTAGCTTCAAATAATTCTCCACTTGGAGCTGTTTGTAATTGTATATCTTCAATGAATGGAGTGTGATATTTTATCTTCAGTGAATGGAGGTGAGACCAGTCATACAGTGTTTACAGGAAAATCGGTGGAAATACTCGTGTCTTATTGGCTGACAGTCTCAATTCTGCCAAACACTAGCTCACACAGTCATTTAGTGTAAAGGGAAAAATGGATATGCACCAATTTATTATTATTATTATTATTATTATTATTATTATTATTATTATTTACCAGTAAAGAGGTTGAAACTGAAACAATAACATCCTCTGATGCTGAGCCGGAAAACCAGGTATGTAAAAGTCCGAGTTCCGGTTTACGTGAACATGATATGAGCAGAGGATAAGGACAGATGACGTGCTTCGCATGGCATTGTAGCAGCTAAACCCAGCTTAGTTGTGCCACCTCTTGGCTAGCGACACCGAACTAGCCTAATCTTGTGTTAGATAGCCAAAAAGTTTGATATTTTATCGAGCTAGAGAATTGACCATTGTTTTTCTCATGTTTTACTCCCTGTACCACCGAGGTGGGAATTGTGGTTCATATCAAGTAGGTCCATCAGCAAGGTTTTTACAACCAGGTTAGGAAAGTTTACTCAGTCACTTTGAGGAGATAGCTGTTTCAACTCCCATTTCTAAAATTGCCTTCGTATTATAGGTTTTGAGGATCATCATGTAATAATGCCATAATGCAAACCGGTATCTGATGCTGATATGATGATGGCTGGATTCTTTATGTGCAGATTATATGGTAAATCAAATTTAGACACTTGTTTCTCCAGTTTTCACATTTTTTAAATAATTAGCCCTCACATCCAAGAAAAAAAAAAAATGCATGGAAGCAGTCGATTCTTAGATTTTTGATGGAGAAGAATCTGGGCTCAGTTCTGGATGATTAATAGTCCAGCTAACGCCCCTGGAGAGTACAACATCTTTATTATTATTATTATTATTATTATTATTATGGTGGTAAATGGTCTGCACTTACACAGCGCTTTTTTTAACCTTAGCGGTTCCAAAACACTGTTTTTTATTCATACTTACACACCAATGGTAGCAGAGCTGCCATGCAAGGCGCTAACTTGCCATCAGGAGCACATCGGGGTTCAGTGTCTCGCCCAAGGACACTTCAGCATGTGGAGTCACGTGGGCCGGGAATCGAACGGCCAACCGTACGATTAGTGGACGACCCGCTCTACCGCCTGACCCACATCCGCCCAATCACTTAGAATTAGTTAGTTTAGTTTTATTTCAATCTTTAATCAGGTAACACACTGATTGCATGAGATTGTCTGGTATCCCTGGTGATAGTGGGCACTGCTATTCGGAAGAGCGATGGAGATGTAGAGGGCCTGGAACATCCGTGCTTTCCTGTTGGGGTTGAGTCGGGGGAAGCACCAATAGGCATCTCACCTAGTGCGCCAAAATGTCCAGAAACAGCCCGGACACGACTATGCTAAGTATAAGCACTGTTGCCGCTCTCCAGCTCTGTAGACATTGCTGATGAGCGCTCTTACAGTAAATGCGAGTGTGTTACAAAGAGTATTAGTCAGCGGCTGAGTTCAGCTAACCCGGTTATCTGGCGTGTGGGTGGGGGAGCTACAACTGTTCTCGTGCTTTAAAATGTCATTAAAGCCCTATCAGGTCTACACACACGGGCTGAAACACACACGTCTCTCTCGTATTCATTCACACACACTTACACTTAGTGATGAGTCAAATATGTTACTCTTACAGTAAAACCAAGAAAACTATTTTTTTTTTTTTTTTCAACCAAAAGAAAAAGAATAACATTAGTCAGATGTTTGGGAAGGAAGGGTTAATGGTGTTTAAACTAAAGAAAGAAGCACGGATGGTATCTCTCTCTCTCTCACACACACAACACACACACAGGTTTGGTTTTGTTCCATATGTGTGTGTGTGTGTGTGTGTGTGTGTGTGTGTGTGTGTGTGTGTGTGTGGCTATAGTGAAAGTGCAGTGGCTTGGTGAGGATAAAGGAAGTATAGGTCAGAGAACAATGCAAACAATAAAAAAAGGCACTCGGCGTGTCTGGGAAATTCTTTCAATGGTAAATTGAAAGTGGAAAAAAGTTCATCTGTCTTCTTTGATAAGCTAAAAACGTTTTTGTTTTTTTTTAAACAATAAAAGTATTTGTTAAATTGTTTAGTTGTATACGTAAAAGTTGACGAAGAGGCACTGAGATAAGAATTAGCTCATGATTAATTAGGCAAGCAGATTCAAAGAAAAACGTGTATAATTGCTGATATGGTGAAGTTTTGTTGTTGTTGTTGTTGTTGTTTATCGTTTAGGGAAGGAGTCTCCAGTCTCAATGTGGCTGCAAGCTGCGTTATTATTATTATTATTATTATTATTATTAATATCGAGAGAGAAATAAAGACTGAGGAAATAACTGTTTATAGCTGCTTTAAAGTAAGTGAGAAGAGAAACTAACTTATTTTGTAGACGTTCCACGACAGTAAATGTAACTGCAAACGGATAAAAAAAAATATAATGCATCGTTATCTAAGGGAAAAAAAAACGTTAGTGTTGGGAAATTACTGTATTATAAGAGGAGTATAACACTTCAGGAAAATAATCACCTTTGGTGTGGTAACTGTAACAACCGGCCTCTTACTTAATTCATAGCTAATGAATGGGTTACTGTTTAGAATGTTTGCATCGCACCTCCGGGGCTGGGGGTTTGAATCCCGCCTCAGCCTGTGTGTGTGCAGAGTGCATGTTCTTCCCGTGCTTTGGGGGTTTCCTTCAGGTACTCCGGTTTCCTCTCCAAGTACAAAGACATGCGCTATAGGTTGATTGGCATGTCCAAATTGTCCGTAGTATGTATGTGTGTGTGTACGATTGTGCCCTGCGATGGGTTGGCACCCCGTCCATCGTGTGCCCCGAGTTCCCTGGGATACGCCCCAGGCTCCCCCCGCGACCCTGTATAGGATAAGCGGTACGGGAAATGGATAGCGTGTCATTTGTTGTTTCTCATATCCGTACCCTGTCCTAGAACGTCCGACTGAACCTGTTGATAATCTCACTGATAATAACTCATTAACAATAAACAGCAGGAAATCTCACAATATACAGACCTGCCTTATTTATCACACACGCCTTCAGAAATGTATAATCCGGAGACGTATCCACTGATTGCTCTGAAAGCATTCCTTTGCCCTACTGTCTATGAAACACCGTATCAGGTGCGTCCTACGTTCAACAGCAAGTTATAACTAGTCATTACGCGTCCTCCGTTTGTCCTGACGATGGACGCGATCCTTAACAGACCCTTGAAGAACACTTGAAGGCTTTCTTTATATTTCAACAGCTGGCGCACCACATCTTTGCTCCAGATCTCTAGATATGTCACAGGAGGAACGACGTGAAAATGTGCAGAGCGCCGTGTCCACTGGGTTCACTGGGTTTGAGAACCGTTACTCTAAGGTTTACCTTTCGAGGCCTTTTCTACCATATACAGTATAAAGTAATGAAACTCAGAAATGCTTTCCCTTCCCTAAATCCTTCTATATAACTTGCTGAGAGACTGTCTAGGGCTTCGCCGGCTGTAAGAAAGTCAGCGAATGCAAAATAGTAAACAGAATAGCGGCTTTTCAAACGTAAATCTTTGGACGTTTTTGTTTGTTTGTTTTGTTTTGTTGTTGTTCGGGGGTTGTTGTTGTTTTTTTTTTCTTTTCTTCAATTGTACCTGCACATCAAGTACAACAACTTTGCGCTAAAAGCATTTCCAATAAGATTCATTTATAACTAATAGAGTAAACCTCAGGCTTTCATGCGATAAGATTTCACTCACTTTGCTAGTTTTTATTTTTATTTTTTATTTTTTTAACACACCAATTGTCTGGGCTTTTTTCAATCTGAATTCAATTCGAATCGATTCATGAGTGTTGCCTCAATTTCAAACACTGCCTTTTAAACTGATATCCCAAACTGTTCGATCGCTACACCCCTATTTCTAAAAGCATTAGCTGTCATATATAGTTAATCACACTACAAAATAAGCTCCAGGTTCTCACAAACTCATTGGGACCAGGAATTGTGGTGTACTGTAGTGAAAAGGTGAACTCAATCACATAAATCAAGCGAATATGACAACTGTAGATGTTATTCTATCAAAGCCAAGCTCTTCGCTATACCACGCTATATTACTGGATGTGCTTGAAATCAACAAGGCTGAATCACATACCCAGTTGTCTTAGTATTTTATCACTCTGGCATTTTCATCTAACTGAAAGCGTGACACTGATATACCCGAAGGTGCAGTTTGCCAGAAGCGCAAAGTATTTATCACTTTTTGAGAATGGAAAAATATCGTCATACGTGCTTATCAGAGAAATCAAAACTAGATGTTTATTTATAGCTCATTCAGGGTTAGAGCGGCGCGATTCAAATCACCCCGTGGAGTTTCTATAGAAAATAGAAAGCAAAAAAAAAACCAGAAAGCAAACTCCACAGGTAACATGAAGAGCGCTGTATATCATCGGTATATACACAACGTACTCGAGTTTACAGTTTAATCTACGTTATAACCACCCCAGCGAACAAAATCATACAGAATGACTGCTCAGTCTCAGATCCTCATGTGACTCTAAGTGAGCGCTCGGTAACACTTTAATTTTAAGGAACACATCCAGGGGGTTAATAAAGGTCTTGTTGTTTGCTTAATAAAGCATGTTTATTAAAGGTCTAACCACTGTGTATTAGCATGTCCGTATTACACCTCTATTAGTTATCATAACATGCGATAAACACTTTTTTGTTTTCTTTCTTTCTTTCAACATTTTTAATCTGCATTCACATCTTAATTCTCCATTTACAACTTTTAGGTGACATCAAGCAGCTGCACGAGTGCCGTTATTCATTCCTGCTCAATATGTTGTGTAACAAGGGTCTAATGTAACATGATCACGACTAATAATGCAACCGTTCCTCATTCGTACCGGATTTCGTACCAGATATACAGTAATGCAGATCTTTATACGTGACTGATGCATAGTGAACGAACCTGTGTTAAACAAAAAACAAGGCCTTGATTAACCGCGTTTACGTTTTGCATCTAAAGAGATGAATTAGCGTGATCTAATTATCACAGGAATTACTAGTTATCACATTAACCGCTGGTTTAAATCAACAAAATCATCCAGCAGCTTATAGAATAGCACTTGATCCAGCGCACCTTGTTATTTTGCGTTCTGTTTATTTACTCGTGAGACGTGAGACGTGTGCGTATAATTATATATACATATGAGTGCTGTGGGTTCACCGTGCTTGCCTCTCGAGCATCCCTGAGCATAAAGTAATGAAACCCATTGCCGTTTCTCTTCCCTAAATATTTCTGAGCAATGTCAAAACTGTTATCAGTAAAAAAAAAAAGAAGGAAAAAAGGCCGCCTGAGCGAACATACAGTAAAGAACGTCAGCCGGTGCGCCGCATCCGGAAATGCTATTTATAAAGCGTATATCAATGGCTTTCGATATCGGTCCGTCCTAGAACAGCGAATCGAACGGAGAAGTTCATAACCCCGGGACGGTTATTGGGGGATTCCGTTACGCTGAACACTGTGTTGAACTGAGTCGTAATGAACTGGTGTGTTGGAGTGGATTCAACGCTCTGTACTGTGTGATGAGTTTTCAGACGTGTTCAATCTCGCCATAGTTCTCAAACAGCCTCGGCCCGTGCGACCACAGCGAACAGGTCGTCCAATAGAACGAGCCCAGCGCTGCGGCAGGTTTCCATGGAGACGCAGAAAGAGGTTGTGGGAAAGTGGATGTGAAACACCTGGCTGGTCAGCAGGTCGCCATTTTAAATACGGACATTCAGTTTCACACAAAGGTCGTGGGTGCGACTTCACACCGTCATTTCTTTACTGTTACAGTAAAAAAAAAATAAAAAAATCAGCTTTAGTGTCTCAGTAATGATTCATTAATGTTCAATTGATATTAATATTAAAAGCCAGTCGTGTAGTATTCTTCATTATTAATGAACATAAGTGAGAAAGGTCGTTGGTTTCGCCGTATCCTGAATATTCAGTGGTAAAGTACAGGACGTATATATTTACATGGATTTATAAAGCATTCCTTATCATTTACACAGAAAATAATTCCATTTGATTTCTCTTCAAAGACCTGATTCAGCTTCTTAAAATTGTAGGTTCGAAAAGGAAAGGAAAACACACACATTTTTAAAAAATAATAATAATAATAATAATAATCATTTTTTTAAAAACAGTATAGGCATACTATGTTCAGACGTTCTCATTATTTAACTACAAATAATAAAAAAATCTCAGTTGTTCATACTATAATTAGAATATAAGTATGATCTAATATGAAAGCTATTCTTTATTTATTTGAAACATCAGTTTGTACATTTATAGCCTTAAAAAGGTAGCATTTTAGCATGAACTAATGCAGCAATTTTGTTCCATGAGCTCATTTTTTTAAAGATAAAGTCGAAAACTTTGTCGATGCTACAGTCACGTTCATTAAAGCACATCGGAAATGGTCCTTAGACATTCCAGGAATACTGTTGTGTGTTCAATGTTTTCAAATTTCATTTTAGGTATTAAAAGCTTGGATTTGTCTACAACATTTTAAGAGCCTCTCGTGTTTTTTTTTTTTTTTTTACGTGTTTTTTTTTTTTTTTTTTTTTTCCTTTCCCATCACACTCGTTTGTCACCGAGCACCACAGGAATCTTTTTTTTGATTCTGCTATTCAAACACTATCATCAGCTAATCTTAAAAAAATCCCAAATCAGGAAAGACACAGAGAAAAAAGAAAAGAAAAAGGGAAATGCCACGATGAGTCTGATGCGCGATGTGACCTTGTTTGAGTGAGACGTGCTCGAGACGTGAACATGTTGTAAGAAATGTTCAACTTGAATGTATTATTATTACATATTCCCAAATATATATATATATATATATATATATATATATATATATATATATATATATATATATATATATCTGCACAAGCTCTTGTGTGTACGTGTATGTTGTGTTTTCAAGGAATCGTGAGCTCGTGTTTTTGAAGTTGTTTGTTTCCACTAACATGCACCTCCAAATCTTCAAAATCCCCTGCCCCAACTCTGGCTCAGATAGATTTTTGAGAACGGAAACACGCCGTCATCGGGCAGATCAGCGCTCCATCATTATTCATCAGCAGCCATCGATCATAACTCATTGACTTCTTGGCGGTGTTTTTTTTTTTTTTTTTCGCGACAGACGATTCTGACGATTGTTTACACTCGTCGCACTGAGAGTGGAGATGGAAAGAAAAACTCATTCGGGTCTCGAACGAAGTCATTCGAGTCATTGCAAGGCAGACAAGCGTTTATTGTATTTGTTGACATTTTGACCCAGATTACAATTGCGGTTCAAAATTGACTCTTGGGCTACATTTAGCCTGCGATTCACTCGGCGCTTCCATAACTGGCCATTTTCAGCCGCGCTATCCTTACAGAAAATAAATCAGCACCTTCTGATTAATCAGAACCTGGAATTCGGCAACGTTTTGGAATAATAAAAACACAATTACTTGTACCAGTTATTGCTGCCGTTTTTATTGTTGTTGTTTTTGTTTGGGGTTTTTTTTTTTAGCCTGGTGGGTTCTTAACGTGTTCCTTCATGTTGCAGTGGTTATGAAACCGGTTATGGTTGTTTTATTGCAGAATGTATTGCATGAAATTTGCCCACCATCCTGATACCCGGAGGAAGCTATTTTCTGATAACCATTTCCTCTGCTAGTCCATCATGCTGGAGATAATATCAGAGTCAGCACTGAAACAGTTTCAGACAAGAACATGTGTCAGTGAAATGTGTCTTTACTGGAACGGAGCAGAAAAATAAGGATGGTGAGAGATTACATGCCGAACGGTTGATCAGAATTTTCTTAGAATTTCAAAAGAGTGGGTTTGTTCGAAACCTTTCTTTGAAGGACTCTTAGGCGTCCGTTGCTTGTCTCGTGCTGTATGGTTTTATATCGAAACTTTCAGCGATCCCTCAGAGGGAAGATCCAAAGCAACCGGTGGTCGAGGTCGGTTTCCGAGAAAGGATTCAACCCCCGAATGGACTTCCTGCAGGAAGTGAACTGAACATGAGTTGTGTAGATATACAGTAAACTGAGCCAAAGGACAGAGCTGTAGAACTGCAGAAACGGCATGTGTTTTAGAAATGCTGACAAACAAGCACAGCATAAATACTGTCTGCTTGCACAAATTACTACGTAAACTAGCTATCTCTGAGTTTATGTGATTTCTATGCACTTGGTAAAGGTTTGTTTAGCATTTGGTGTTTTCAGCTGTACACGCCCTCGCTCTCGGCCAACGTTTTTTCTTTTCTTTTTTTATGCACTGTGAGATTAAACCAAACAGCAAACGAACCAATAGTATCAATTTCACTCTGATTCAGACTCAAACCAATGGACTACAAAGTGCACAAGAGGTCAGAGGCTTCTTCATACAGAGATCCATCAATCGTCAATCGCGCTATCTAACTAAATCGTTAACTGTGTCTTTGTGGTTAGCACATTTGCCTCACACCTCTTTGGTTGGGGACTCGATTCCCACCTCCGCCCTGTGTTCCTGGAGTTTGATTGTTCTCCCTGTGCTATGGGGATTTCCTACTCTGGTTTCCTCCCCCAGTTCAAAGACATGAGCTGTAGGCTGATTTCCAAAACTGTCCGGGGTGTGTGAGTGTGTCTGTGATTGTGCACTGCGATGGATTGACATTCCATCCAGGGTGTTCCCCGCCTTGTCTCCCAGAGCTCCTTGGGATAGGCTCCAGGCTCCCCGCAACCCTGTGTAGGATAAGTGGTACAGAAAATGGATGGATGGATGGATGGATAGAAGGATGCATGGATGGATAGATGCATGGAAGGATGGATGGAAGGATGGATGGATGGATAGATGCGTGGAAGGATGGATGGAAAGATGGATGGATGGATAAATGCATGGAAGTATGGATGGATGGATAGATGCATGGAAGTATGGATGGATGGATGCGTGGATGGATAGATGCGTGGAAGTATGAATGGAAGGATGGATGGATGGATGGATAGATGCGTGGAAGTATGAATGGAAGGATGGATGGATGGATGGATGGACGCGTGGAAGGATGGATGGATGCGTGGAAGGATGGATGGATGGACGCGTGGAAGGATGGATGGATGGACGCGTGGACGGATGGATGGATGGACGCGTGGACGGATGGATGGATGGACGCGTGGACGGATGGATGGATGGACGCGTGGACGGATGGATGGATGGACGCGTGGACGGATGGATGGATGGACGCGTGGACGGATGGATGGATGGACGCGTGGAAGGATGGATGGATGGACGCGTGGAAGGATGGATGGATGGACGCGTGGAAGGATGGATGGATGGACGCGTGGAAGGATGGATGGATGGACGCGTGGAAGGATGGATGGATGGACGCGTGGAAGGATGGATGGATGGATGCGTGGAAGGATGGATGGATGGACGCGTGGACGGATGGATGGATGGACGAGTGGAAGGATGGATGGATGGATGTGTGGAAGGATGGATGTATGGACGTGTGGACGGATGGATGGATGGACGCGTGGAAGGATGGATGGATGGATGGACGCGTGGAAGGATGGATGGATGGGAATTTATTATTTTATTGTTGTGCACCTGCTGTGACTTATCACTCAACAATTCCTGAAGAGATCATTTCCATATAATGTGCTTTTTGTTGCATTATGACTGAGTCAAGCTTCTGCACTTAGTCGACTCGGGCTATGTTTGGACCATTTGGTGTGACAATCACTTTCAGGAGTGAAATGAATAAACGCATTTCTGTTACACTGTTGAGTTTTGAGAGACAACAAAAGTGGGGATCCACCTTACTAATGGGTTAGGGTGCTTTCACGCTTAACTGTGGGGTTTTTTTTTTTCTGTGCTGATTTGAGAAAAGAAAAGAAAAATATTGATAAAACATAACTCTTATTAATCCTTGCTAGTATCAACTAACTAACTAGCTAGCTAACAAACTAGTCTAGCTTGCTGTCTAAATGAAGAACAAATGGAGCTATATTTATTACATTTGTGAATCGTAATAGCTCGATTGCAACAGTGGAATATTTTCAATTCAGCCTATCCGTGTAAATGTTCTTATTTCCTCACTAACAAGGCAGATTTTTCGTTTCTAGCTCGGGATCTTATTTATCGTCACTCTGCGCTCGTCTGAAATGTTGACCTGACATAAAAGTGTGCATCAGGACTGCGATACAACAGCAGCAAGAACAACAACAAAAAAAATAGCAGTGGGTGGTTTTTACTATCATTACTCTGATTTGACGGTCGCGGGACAAAGAAAGATGACGTTCGTTAACATGAGAGCGTGTATTACGCTTACTCGGCACTGCGTGACGCATTTCCTGTTTTCATTCATTCATCTTCAGTAAATGCTTTCTCCTGGCCAGGGCCACGGTGCTTTAAATGGCTAGTTTGTTTATATTTTGATCAACAGAACAAACTCTTGTTGTCAGACAATATTGCCGACAAGTGCAGACTACTGTATAACAACTGCATGAGCGGGTGGGGTTAGTCCAAATTCCTGCCGGAGTAGGCTGGAATGGGATCTACTCTGACTAAAAGCAATCATCCCATGGTACACAAAAGGTACAAAGCAATTCCTTGCTAATGCTGACTCTGAACTCATGTATTTGGACAGAAAACCTGACCTTAATCTCAGACCGAAAGTTGCTATCTCTCTCTCTCTCTCTCTCTCTCTCTCCCATCCTCAGGGAGTTTCTAAACCTCGAATGGTTTTTGGTGACTCAGGAGCTTCACATCAAGCTGAGTTCTGATAATCAGAATGCGACGTACTCAAAGAAGGTAGGTGCTTTCTTTGAAACGCCGTGTGTTTGTGTTGAGCTGGTGGGTGGGACGTCCTGCGTGGGCGGCAGACTGCCTATAGAGGGCAGAAGTTTGGCTTGAAAGACAATATCAAGGAAATAGTAGTACGTTTTAAGGCAGATGCTTCAGAGAGAGAGAGAGAGAGAGAGAGAGACACTCTTCAGTGACTGTGAGAAGGAATCCCCTAAAAGCGTGAGCCCACCGTGCCCTTTAACTGCTCTGTTGTTACTTACCAGAATTGTGACGTCACACTTCTTAACTATAAACAGAATAAAGCAGTAGCAGTCAGGGGCTAAGGTTCTGTACTGAAATGGCAAATGTAGTGAACAGAGCGCCAAAACTTTGTTTGCAGTACGTTCAAGTGAGTGCCTAAAAGCGAATGCACTCGAGACTTGAATGAAATGAAATGAAAACATTTTTTTACCCAACTTGCCGAGAGGGTCGTATTCCGAGTTAAGCGTATGCTTAGTGATGGATTAACACTGAATTATCCAGACCTCAGACATAACTCTGGGTTTAACCGCTATGTGTGCATCGAATTAAAATAAACACTCATAATTTTATTTATTAGACGACTCACAAGTGAAGTAAAAGAATGATAACATCACCTATAATCCAACCCCCCCCCCCGACACACACACACACACACACACACACACACAAACACAAACACACTCCATATCCATGACCTCGATTTTAGTGTCTTGTGGCTTCAAAATAAGAAAGCCTTTATTAGTCACAACAAATTACAGTACAGCGAAATTCTTTTCTTCGCATATGCCAGGAAGCCGGGGTCAGAGCCGTGACACAGAGTCGCTGGAGCAGATAGGGTTGAAGCCAATGCTCGTGGGACAAACAGCTTGAACCCCTGACCTTCTGATCAACTAACCCAGAGCTTTAACCACTGAGTCACTTAACCACTGAAAATATCAATCACAACATAAAAGGATGCACCGGATCAAGTGCGACTCTATAAGATGCTGATTAATGAGTGTGGGAGCCATTTTGTTAAAGCTGATCATTACGACTGGAACTATCCATGCCGTAAAAGATCAGTATTTCAGTATTTCAACGGTATTTCAACCTCTCGTTCATTTATATACCGGATTAGTCTTAGGAACGTTCGTGCAAACCTAACACGCTTGATTAAAATGGACGTCTTTTTATGGCCCTTTAAGGGTATGCAAACTTTCGCACCCATTTCTGTATGCATTCTTATTATTTTTAAGTGTTTCGGCACCAGGTTCTGGCACGCTGAGCATTACGTTGACCTTTATTTTATGACGTATGGCCCTAATCTAAGACATTTTAAAAAAAAAAAAAAAAAAAAAAAAATTGTTCATTGCTTTTTAAATACTTTTTTTTTTTTTTTTTTTTCAGAAATCCAGCCAGTATTTGGAGACACTACATCACTCCCACTTCTGTACAATGTGAAAACACACAACGGCCATAAAAGCAGTACCCCAGACCCCACTTATCCTCCACCCCCCAACCCCCCACCTCAAGTCTTACGTCTTTTTGTTTTTTTTTGTGGGCCAGCTTTCCTGTGCACCTGTGAATCAAACTTCCTGTCTTTCTCTCCTTCTGTATCTCTATCTCACCCGCTCTGTGTCTCTATTACCCCCTAAACCACATTCTCCCCTCGACTGCCGTCACTCAAGCATAGTTTCATGTTAAACAGGCGGACACACACACACACACACACACACACACAGAGGGTGACAAGCTCACGTACATGCATGAATAGTCATGCAGATATAGAGATATACAAATTTAGGCTCTCACACACACACTTTCTGTTAGCTTACATGACGGCAAACAATTTCAGAAAGATTATGAAAAAGAGAAATCTTTATTTTGATTTGTTGTATGATTATAGAAAAGTATTAATAATAACAGGGTAAAAAAATACAGCTTCACAAATCTTTCCTGTTTTTTTGTTTTGTTTTGTTTTTTTAAAGAGAGAAAAGTAGAAAAATAGTGACACTGTTGTCTTTCCCCTCACCTCTTCTCTCGACCTTTCTACACCATTCTACATCGATGTGTACAACATTGTGGCCAGTAACCTGCATGTGACAGTTTCCCATAAGTACAAAGTCTACCACACACACACACACACACACATATACATGCTGAGCACCAGAAAAAGATGGCTGTCTCTGATTAAAGGTTCAGGCTTGTGAATAACAGTAAGTCTTGAAGCTCAATTTCTTAGTATTGGGGACTTCAACAGAGACTTCATTCAAGGAAAAAGAATTACATTCAAGATTAGACGCCTGCAGAATTCACACCACACACACACACCACACACACACACACACACACACACACACACACACACACACACACACACATCATACACAATATACAGTACAAATATAAATAGACGACTGATCAAGTTGTAAACAGGAAGCATTTTAGCTCGGTTTTTCGATTGCAAAGAACAGGCAGCTGATTTTTCAAAGGGAAAAAAAGTGAAATTAGATGAACATTCTACACAAAGTATAAAAGTAATATGAATTTCCAATAAAAATAAAAACAAAAGTTACCAAGGACAGTATTTGAGAGTTTGGAATGCATATTTATACTGTATATCGAACAGTTGCTCAGTATTACAATTCATGCCTTTTTGGCGCACAGCTTTGAGTTTACTGTTCACGAGTCTGTTGGAGGTAGACGGGCGTCTGTGACATATCGTTACCGCCCCGTCTCGTCTCCTCCTGCCCGCTGGGTCTGGAAGGCGTTTTTGCAGATGTGAAACAGCGTGGAATTTTGGGGGGAAATGAGCGTCCATGGATAAGTTTGTTTCAGGCCGTTCAGGCCATGACGTCACTCCTGCATGTGCTGCAGACTCCTCGGATACTCCTCCACGGGCAGGGATCCCTGAGTGGGCAGCTCGTATCCCCGCAGGTAATGCCCGTTGGTCTGACCAGCGTAGTACACCAACTGTCTGGCAAACATCGGCTCCACCTGGGAGAAAACAGAAAGGCATGAAATTAGATGTCAGAGCTCCTGGTTAGTAAATATGCCTACGTTCTATTTATTCACAGACTCATAGCCTGGTCAAACAATCTGTATAGTGACAGCTCAATTCAGTTCTCATATCTGATTGGTCAGAAGGTGTGCATTGTTATGATTTTTTTTTTTTTTTATACCTGTACAGCTCAGAGAGTAGTCCACATGGAATACAGTGCTGTTGTTTACCAAAGAAGGTTTTTTTTGTTAGAAGACATTTATTTAAGATTTATGGAAGGAGTCTCAGGTGTAACAGTCTCTAGGACTGGAGTTTACGCTTTCCTGACCCTTGGTAAAATGGAAAGCTGTGTTTTTTTGAGTAATTCCTTAGAAAATTGATCTAAAAGAAAAGTAGGGCTCGAGTTCTGTCTTTAGCAATTTTCTGTATTGACTTGGACTTGTCTTAGAAATGACTGGCATTTGTACTTGGACTTGTCTCAGTCTGGGGCATTGGTCTAGCAAAAAATGGTCCTAGTCTCGCCCGAGAGATTTCTTATCACATACACAAAGTCAAGAAGTAATTCCTTCTTCTAGAAAACAGCTGAGTCACTGCCGCAATGCAGGGATGAAGCCGACTAGTTGAAGTAAAGCTTGGCCTTGTAAAGGATTTGACGGTTGATCTTCCGTCGAGCCCCCCTTAGAATCTTCTTGATTTAATCTTGCTCGGTCTTGACCCACTAAGACTGTTCTTGACTCAATGTTGCTCAGTCTCGACCCCCCAAGACTATTCTTGAATCGATCTTGCTCAGTCTTGACCTCCTAAGATTTTTCTTCTCTTGGTCGTGCTCGGTCTTGACCCCTAAGACACTTCTTGACTTGATCTTGCTCGGTCTTGACCCCCTAAGACTCTTCTTGATTTAATCTTGCTCGGTCTTGACCCCTGTAAGGCTTTTGTTGACTCGATCTTGCTCGGTCTCGACCCCTGTAAGACTCTTGTTGACTCGATCTTGCTCGGTCTCGACCCCTGTAAGACTCTTGTTGACTCGATCTTGCTCGGTCTCAACCCCTGTAAGACTCTTGTTGACTCGATCTTGCTCGGTCTTGACCCCTGTAAGACTCTTCTTGACTTGATCTTGCTCAGTCTTGACACCTGTGACTCTTCTTGACTTGATCTTGCTCAGTCTTGACCCCCTAAGACTCTTCTTGACTCGATCTTGCTTGGTCTTGACACCTGTAAGACCCTTTTTGACTTGATCTTGCTTGGTCTTGACCCCCTAAGACTCTTCTTGACTTGATCTTGCTCGGTCTTGACCCCTGTAAGACTCTTGTTGACTTGATCTTGCTCGGTCTCGACCCCTGTAAGACTCTTGTTGACTCGATCTTGCTCGGTCTTGACCCCTGTAAGACTCTTCTTGACTTGATCTTGCTCAGTCTTGACACCTGTAAGACTCTTCTTGACTTGATCTTGCTCAGTCTTGACCCCCTAAGACTCTTCTTGACTCGATCTTGCTTGGTCTTGACACCTGTAAGACTCTTCTTGACTTGATCTTGCTCAGTCTTGACCCCCTAAGACTCTTCTTGACTCGATCTTGCATAGTCTTGACCCACAAGACTCTTCTTAAATCAATCTTGCTCATTCTCAACCCCCCTAAGACTCTTCCTGACTCAATCTTACTCAGTCTCAACCTCCCCAAGACTTTTCTTGATTCGATCTTTAGCTTGCCCTAAAAACAAGCACTTGTTAACTTCACTATAAAGTCCACAATAGCGCTTTTAAATTTGATAATGCTTTGGTAATACTGGGGAAATTACGATAATGGCAGCATTTAATCATATCCACACAGACGCTGGTGCCTTTACTATGTAGGCTTCCTATATAGTGCATAGAATGTGGTTTAGAACACCTATTCCCAATTGACTGTGTATGACTTTCCTTCCGCAACTTATTACAAAAAGTTGTTCTCTTCTTCTACAGTACTACTGCTGTAGTAGAAGTGGAATAAAACACTTCAGGAGATCAACATCTTGGTGGTAACAGTGACTCTGCTTTGCATCGGGCCGCATCACACCACCATGTCCTCGATTATTTTCCGATAACACCATATCCTGAAATGTTTAATTACTTATGCAAAACACGTTTGGGGTTTTTTGTTTTAAGTAGAAAATGCTAGAACTTGTAGATATACGCATAAAAGAGTAACAAAGTCTGTAGTTTTTGTGAAGGGTTTTCCATGCTGCCCAACACGCATATATCTGTATTTAAGCATGCCTTAATCATATACAACCATTTTACTCACTACATTATCTTGATAACTCTTGCCGCTCAACAAATGCCTCAACGTTAACCCTCGTTGGCTTTGGCGGGACAATCCCCGGGCCAAATTTCCACATCAACATCATGTTTCTCCAATTTTGTGCGTGTCCTAAGATCACCACCAAATGTACACTGTGCTGTTCATACCGGAACAGCACACAGAAATACACTAAAAGACGCAGCATGTGGAGCGTTTCAAATGTTTGGTCGTTACCAGACCACATGTTTGTACCCACGGTCTGGACTTCTCTGCACCAGTGAGCGCAGTTTTGCGTCAAATCCACCACATTTCATCAACTCTGACATGGGCTTCGAGATTTACTAACAAATCTGTGCCATTTCGTTTTTTAAAAAAACGCGCGCGTGTTAGATGTGGGCTCGGATTTTCATTCGAATTGTTTATGAGAGGATTTTTTCGTTTGAGTCGTATAGCGGCACGTACGTGAGCACTGCTGGTTTTCTCTGGCGCACAGAACCTTCAGGATTCAACCCAAAGTGTCTGGAAATGTCACGTCGTACCCTGAGGGCTTGGACGTGCGAATGCTGTAACAATTGCTGCATCCATAGAAGCATAATATTTTCCTCGGGATAATTTGGGGTTTTATAATACGATCAGACTTTCTAATCTTTATAATTGAGCTGATTACATTGACAATGGCATTCGGGATCGTGTTTAGTCAGGACATTCTTTTGCGTCCATTTATATAATACCCCTGTCATTTCTCATTGGAAATAAAAAAGTACATCTAATATCTGTTATGTTTTCTAAAGCGACGTGTTCCAACTGTTTTGGATGCCACCCTTTTCCTGTAGGGTAAAATAGCTTTTATTCTAGCTAGAATACAATTCATTTTGTGAATAAGAAAATAAATAAAGGTGCACACTAAACCAAGAATCGTTCCAAAGGTGCATTCTATACACTGCCATTGGGAAAAAAAAAACAAAAAAAACATTTAACCTGTTATTTTAGCCTTGTTGTTTAAATTACTTCTAACATTTAACAGTTTAACATCAGCATAGATAGAAGGGACCTTGTTTTGTCTTAATTAAAAAACAATTTTTGTCTATCTTAATTTCTTAATATCGCTTGAGAATACTTTTATGTGCAAAATAGCTTTGTTTGACTTCGGATGTGAAACGTACCTGAGCTGTGATCATCTTGCTCTGTCGCTGAGGATCTGGATATTCATCTCCAAAGCAGAGCACCACCTGGTACCTGGGCATTGGACGTCCGTTATGGATGTAACCCTGCAACTCTGTGATGAAAGCAGAGATTGTGGTGATGAGTGAATGTCGTGTGAGCTGGAGAAGAGTTACAGGACTGCATGCGTTGCTTTCTTTTCAGAAATACCGTTTGGTTTTTCAGCGGCGTACGAGAGAAATAGGCGGAAAGCAAATACATTTGTACCACAGTGCTTTCGAATTCTCGATTCTGATTGGTCACGAGGTGTTTCCTTTTCTATAGCGGTTGAAAAGGATGCTCCGGATACACGGATTAAGCTAAAAACTTTCCTGTAGGTTTATTTGACAGTTTAACAGTGTCAGCACGTTGTAACGGTCAGCCATAAAGCTGTAAGGTTTATGACATGAGAAAGTCATAGAAAAAAAAGAGAGAGAGGTCGGTGTGGAACGTGTGTTTGTAGCCGGAAAAACCTCAAGTGCTACCAGGAGCTAACTCGTGTTCCGCAACATTAAATGTAACTCTAAACTGATAAAAGTAGAATGTATCGTTTTTTAATTAAATGAAACAATTGCAATTGTATAAGTGGAATAAAACACTTCCTGACATGCTGTTATTGGAAAATAACCAACTTCTAGGCGATAGCAGTAACACCTCTGTGTGTCAGACTGCATCGCACCTCCCCATGGTTGAATATTTTTTTTCTAACACCATGTCACACAATGTATAATTTATTACTTAACTACTTGACGTGATATTGATATAGCGATGCTGACAGACCTAGCTACATGCTAGTTCTTTACGATTTCTCTCATCTTGCCCTTGTTAACAACTGCGCAAGTACTGAGCTACACAAACGAGCTACTTAAGCCTCAGCCTTGATAGATTATCCGTGTTGTGTGTTTATGTTTTGTCCCTTTGCTGTCATATTATTCCATTCTGTCACACTGGTAGCTAGCTGACTTTGCAGCTCTTTAGCTAGCCGGCTAAATTAAGCACATGTCCTCAGACAGTAGGACTGTTTTTATTTGAATTATTATTATTATGCAGTCATTCCGGTCACTGTTTGGAGAGCAGATTAACGCTATAAGAGCTCAGATTGTGCACTTGCAACCTAGCTAGCAAACAGGATTACACTTGCTAATCAGATCCTCCTCTGAACAGAGCTGAGATGCTAAGAAGACGTGTTCGTTGTTTTTTTTTTTTTGCTAGGTTAAAGAATTTGCAGTGCCAGGTAAGTTTGAAGAAGGTGAGATTGATGCCAGAGAAACAGGAATTCTGAAATCTTGTTGTTTTTTTTTTATCCATTTCCATGAGAACCTTAAAGAACGGGTTTCACTGATCAAAGTCGACACAAACCAGATTCTTAACTCGTATACTGAGAAACGTGGTATTCATAAAAATGAGCAAAACTGGGGGAAATGTTCATATATCCTAAGTTTGTACGTATGTTTATATCTGCGTTTATATCCTACGTGTAAACGTACGTACGATACTGTGAACCTCGATCTATCGGCTTCGAATCGTATAATTGATGCATCGTATAATCGACGTCATATTTGGAGTACGCTCTCAGGTTTTAATCACTTTATTTCATTGTGTTTGATTTCAATGACACACCAATGTAATGAACATTTGGTGACTTGAAAGAAAACGATCCAAAACAAATCCATAAATTACCACAAATAAGACTAGCCGTTCCATCAGGACAAAACTAATGGCGCCCTATACAACATGTAGTGTGTGTCTATGGCAGCTGAGGTGCTGCAGTGGCTGAGCTGCATTACTGGAAGATTTAGCACACGCCATGCTTAGGAGGTGTTTTCGGCTCTCTCTGAGTTTTGTGGGCATGGCTAAAAGTACATTAGCTATACTGTCAATGTGCTGGCTAGTTTACAGTATGGCTGCGTTATTTGAGCATTTATTAACACGTTATTTAAACGAACCAAAACTTTAGTAAATCTGGCAGGACTTTTTAGTTCGGTTTGGCCTATGCCGACATTTACACACAACTTTACTAGAAGATTAGCGCATTAGTTGTGAAAGGTGATTTGTTGGTTTTGATCAAAGATGATCGCCATATTCAGTCTAAGAAACTGTTTAAACTGTATTCAATGGTAAAACTAAAATGTTATTCGATCAAAGTGGCTTGATAAAGCAATGATGGTGGCTTGTGTTGCTTAAAAATCTTATGGTGGTTAAAGCATTAGAAACGCTGAAATGTGTAATAATGAATCCCCCCCCAGAAGTTTAGCCCCCTTTGGTTAAAAATTGGTAAATATCTGCTCCGAGTCATTCTGTTCAGTTCTGCTCGTCCGATACAAAAGCACCCGATGAGTAATATGGTGTCCACATGACCCTGTTCTCCTCGCTCAATAAGGGCACTGATGACTAGTTCAAGGAGATGAGATGACATTTAGTGACTGTGACAGGTGTAGTCAGTGCCGCAGGTGTCATATAAGGCTAATGTTCGAAAAACATTCGCTTGAAAGGTTTTGGAAAGTCCTCAGCTTTGAATTGACTAATATGTGACACTGAACTAAGAGTTGCTACGGTCTGAACTACAGGCTGGCTGAAGGGGGGGGGGGGGGGTTTAAATGACAAGACATTTCCACCAATCTTATCACACTTATCATCTTACAGCCAAAACCAGGTTTCTAGGATCTTAAGTGAGATACGAATGTGCAACTCGTGTAATAAATTAGATAATATGACATAGCAATGTCAGCTGATTTACAAACCCCAGTAAAGGTCATGCTCTTTCTTATCATGACCACATTGTGCCCTTTTCCCCTCTTCAAACGATAACCATCCTCATCATCAGCATTACTATCAATATCATTACATCCTCTTTGTTTTTCACTTGAATTGGCATTTTGAAGAGAATTCAACCCCAATTTTAAAAAGCAGGTCCGATTTTATCAGTTCGACTCATGTCAAAGCTGCCAGAGGACGTTATTAGAACATTCTACGAAGGTTAGAATGTAACCTATTAGAAATAAATAATAATCCTGCAAGGTTCTAAAATCTTCTCTGAAAAAATTAAATAAAATTATATATATATATATATATATATATATATATATATATATATATATATATATATATATATATATATATATATATATATAATTTATTTATTTATTTTTTCAATCCTATAAGCTATAAAATGACATCACGTTGTAGGAGCGTTTATAGACATTAGATCCAGGAAAGTTGACAGAAGTTCCTGCAGTCCAATGGTAAATATTATTCCTAAACTGCAGTCGAATATTTATTTGTAGAATTTGCAAGCCAGGGCATTATGTAAGGAATAAATCACAGTTGGCCTGCTGTTATAGGAAAATAATCACTTACGCTTACATTAAAGCAACTACAAACAGTTGAAGATAATATGATGGGGGGTTTTCGGTCCCCCCCCCCCATCCCCCCCCCCCCCCCCCCCCAACCCACACACACACAAATGCAGCTTGTTCCTATGAAACCACAAAATATAATAACCTCCATTCCTAAAGACTTGATCTCTGACTGTTACAAAGCCCTGACACTGGAGACTCCTTCCATAAATGTTACATAGCCATCTCCTTAAAGAAAACGCCACTATATTAATGAGCACGCCCACTTTTCTTTGCTAAATAACAAGCAGTTTTTAATCTGTTTATTATTTGGTTTAGTTTATGTGGAGCGTCAACCATATATACCCAGTCCCTGGGTAATTTGTTACTATAGAAACGATAAGGGGCCGGAACTACTGTTATCAAAAATTAACCAACCAATCAGAATCGAGAATGATACTACCAAGCTAGCTAATATTAGACGAACTATGATCTTGTGTTAAAATAAGTACTAGCCACGTCCACAATACTTTCAGAAAATGCTAGAATGAACCAAACACTCGAGAAAAAAAAAAATATATATATATAGTGTCACAGAACCAATTAACATCTTTTTTTTAATTTTATTTTAACATGAACCTTCTTTTGCACGACATGGTTGCAGCCAATCACATGCTTTTATGTAAATAAAGGAAGAAAGGAAAGAGACTTCACTGTCGTCTGTTGATTCGTTTTATTTTATTGACCTTCTCGTGTCTGACGTGTGAACTTGTGACGACCTGTCTCGTGACGATCACGAAAAGGGAATGTTTAAAAACAACAGGACGGGTGAAGTGTGTGTTTATTTTCTGTAAAGTTCTCATCTGTTCAGAGTCGGTGGCGCTAGACAAAACAAAGCGTAGCCCACCTCAGATTGATTTGTTTATACCCATGGAGCAATCGCTAATGTTGAAGCATTAAAAGGTGTCACTGTTCAGTCACGTTAGCCGCACATCCGAGCACGAATAAAAGGTGTAAGGTGTTTCTTACCTGACAGGAAGTGCTGCGTGTCCAGGAGCTTGCAGGTCTGCTCCTTCTCCAGCTTGTTGGGTTTGTCCGAGTACGGCGCTAGCGGTCCTTGCCAGTACACCCTGCCCTGGCACAGGCGCTTGGCATAGAGTCCATCAGGCGTGAGCCAGAGCAGCACGCCACGCTCCAGCACGTTGGGAAGCTTATCAGCACCGCGCCGCTGAGACTGAGGGTACGGGAACGGGAAGAGCACGGGTTCGGGATGGCCGAATGGCCTCTCCTCTACACACGGGGACGACGGGGAGGACGGAGAGGACGGGGAGGGTGAGGACGAGATCCGGCAACCTTCAGGACTGGTGGTGGTGACCTCTTTTACCAGAGATTCGCGGTAGTACAGTGACACGTGCAGGCGGAAGTCTGGGAAGAAAGCCAGTGAAATCGAGTGAATTTGTGTGGACGTTAATCTGGAACAGCTGGCAAAAAAGTGAGAAGCAAAAATCGAAAGGAAAAAAAATAAATAAAAAAAAACCCAAACATGTGGTGTGTGTGGGTGAGTGTTTACCAGAGAGAGCCATGGTCTCTGCGGATCTCATACTCGGGTCCACGGACACGGGATGCGACTCTGAATGGGTGTACGTGTAGAAGGATCCGGATATCTGGTACCCTGCAAAATGTCACATACTGTTAGAAGGAATGGTTTTAATTCCAACAGACAGAAACTGTAGAGGAATCAGGATTTGCTGCGGAAAAGAAACGTCTCTGATTGCTTGCTGGAAACAAATCAACACTTTAATCTACCGTAATCTACCTTCAAATCCGCAATGCCTTCCTTAGTTATGTCTTTGGATTTGCTCATGATGATAACGCATGTGATAAATTAGAACTGAATGATATTATAAATATGTTTGAGCTTGTTTTTAAATACAGAGCCTGAAAGGTTTATTCAATAATTTATTTAGTTTTTTTTAAAGAAAGGGTTCTTCAGTTCCCCTGTGGAATCCTTAACAGTGCTGCTATGAGAAATGTACAACGAGACTTTAATTATCCAAAGAAACCTTGAACCCTTTTGTTTTCTTATGTATGTTGTATTAAACCAGCTATTGGTATACTACTACAGGTATTGAAGAAGAAGAAGAAGAATAAGAACAAGAAGAGCTTCTACATCAATGACTCTGAACCCTTAAAGAACCCTGGAAGAACCCTATTTTTTTTTGATAGCTCATTCTCTAGTGTATCTTAAGGTTCTCGGGCAAACAATATTCCCTGATCAGCTCTTTTTAAAGACAGTCGGGCCAAATCCCAATTGGTTTCCTGTTCACTACATCTGCTCTCTGCACAGGGTTAACCATGACACCATTGTTCACAGTGTGTGAGAGTCACGGCTGAAGCGACGTTATCATCTCAAACGTGTTAATGACCGAAACTCACATCACCGTAACGAATGCAAAAACAAATGCAAAAAAAAATTTCATCCTGAGCCCAGTTTATAAACACCAAAATGACAAAAAAGTTTTCACGAACAACAGCAGCCGTATAAACCGGCGTACCCCTGGCCAGTTCGACTGTTCCCTGCGTGTATTTCTGAACTCGGACACTCCGAGGCAAACGACCAGACCGTGTCTATTTCTGTGCCGCTTCTATTTGTGTGGGGTTTTTTTTTTTTTTGGGGGGGGAGGGTTTTTTTTCCAGACCTGATAGTCACAATCCCTTCTACTAAAAACAACGTTGTGTTTTCACTGATCCATCACGTTTTATTCTATGAAGCAGACCGAAAATGATGCCTGAAATGAGGTAACTTTACACCCCAGCACATAAAAACAGGTCAAAAGAAAAGCTCAAATAAAACGATTACGAATGCTAATTTTGCTCAATAAGAAATAAATAAAAAGAAAACCCTCAATATAAAGTATAGAGATTAAACTCTAATTGGGCGGATGGATTCTTGAATCTGATTGGTCGGAAGGCGTCGATTCGTTGCAGCGCTAACAGTTTACACAGATTTATATATGGTCGATTACTGTTTCTATAGTAACAGCTCGTTCATACTGTGGATGCTTCACATAAACAGCTTTAAAAAAAAAAAATTGATAAAAAAACAACGTATGTAATATTTGATATAATGACGTTTTCTATAAGGACACATTTATATAACCTTTACGTAAGGAGTCTCCAGCGTCAGCGCTTGTGACGGGACGACCGTTTATAGCTGCTATAACATACTGTAAGTGAGAACCGGACCTTGTTTCATGACGTTCGCATGCACAACTATAAATGTATAAAATAAAGTATGATGCGTCCCACTTTAATGAATACAAATTTGTAATCCTCACGTTTCGGTTCGTCGAAACGAACCTCAAGATCTTCGACCTAACCCTAGCGTGAGGAACCGGAGGAGCATAGTCATTATTTACAACAGTCTGCTCAGCACTTATAAAATTCCACCCACTGCTTCTTCAGGTTCTTCAGTGTTTACAACCCGAGCACACACTATTTTTTTTGGCTCACTTTCAAATAGTTGTTTGTATCGACATATTTCAGAGCACTGTGCTGTGTGAAGGTGTGTTTTCCTTCTGCAAAGTGAGAAGTGGCCATGACACACCACAACTTTTAGGTGTTGCTCAGATAGTTGACTTCAAAGTGTGACAAAACGTGTTGTGTGTTTTAAAAACAACAGAAAAAAATCCAAATGAGCTGTTGAAACGAACACCAGTGGATGAACACTTTGAATGAAACGGTGCGAGAGGGTGTGTGTGTGTGGCTCGGAGTGTGTACCGTTGTCGCAGGTTTGCGTGTGCCACTGCAGCGGCCGGGACGGATACGGACTGTACGGTATCTCTGCGTGAGGTGGCGGGTGGTGCGGCTGCTCGGGAGCGAAGTCTCTCCAGTCTCTCCTGTCCTGCGCCAGCATGTAGCTAGGCATCTGAGGGAATGGATGAAAAACTTGTGCTCAGAAGATGTTGATTCATTTCCTATCACAGCAGCTCTGACAAGAGCAGATCAATAGTAATGCACGTGCTTTCTATATCCGTACGTTGTTGTTTCTATAGCAACAGCGCACAAAGAACTCGTATGGCAAAATCTCCATATAAACGGACGTATTTAAGGAGTCTCCAGTGTCAGAGTTTTTTTTTTTTTTTTTTTTTTTTTGTCTTATTAACTTAAACGATCGTTCACAGCTGTTTAAAACAGGAAGTAGCATGTTTTGCGGACGTTCCATTAAACGTGGATTGTTAAAAGAGTACGGCGTGTTGTTCAGTGATGAATGAAACGTTGTAATCGTTGACCAATTGCTGTGGCGCAAGAGGAATAAAAACACTGTTATCGGGGGTGGAAACAGTAACTCCGCGTCATCGCACTACCGTGACGTCGATTGGTTTCCTATAGCAGAACGACTCCGAGGGTTTGAACAGTCGCCTGGATGACGAAGGTCACCAAGATTCTCAGATCTGAAGGTATTCTAGGGTTGAATTTCGCATTTATATGAACACTGGGCTGTACAGTGGTTCCTATTATTTGAAGTTCAATGAGGAAATGAGAATTGTGCGGTTTATTTATTTATTTATTATTAATTAATTAATTATTTTTTTTTACAATTGAATACTTTAACCCTTTTCTTTCAGGAGGAAATTCAGGATCTTCCAATTAACTGGAAAACTGGAACTCGACAATAAATGGAGACGTTTCAATTATAAGGTGGTCTTTGAGAGAAGCCATTTGAGCAACATTTTAGTGTAAGAATTTCTCATATATATCCACTGGATTGTTAATAGTAAGAGTAAGAGCTTACCTGAGGCTGGATAGGAGGATAAGGGGGGTGCATGTAACCGAGAGACGGCACGTGTGTCGAGTTGTCCTCGATGCTGCTGGCCTTGGAGCCTAAACAACACAAAATTAATAACAATGTCATTTCTACACTGGAAGCACCTGATGGTTGGAGATTCACAAGCACGAGAAGATGCGAAGATACTCGAGGTGGCCTCTTTATTTAGTCTTTTGGTCATTTGAGACCTGACGTTTGAATTTTGTGGACATTTTATACAGGAGAAATAAAAAAGGTTCTTCACGAGTTCTTTTTATACTTCATAACTTCCTAAAAGCTCGTCTGCAGCCCCACAGTCCGTGTTAGGGTTCCCATGGAGAGACATCTAGATTTAACCCAATGACCTTGATCCCAAATTGATGAGAGAGTTCCTAGACTGCTACGCCATCTCCATCAAAATAGCAAAAAAAAAAAAACCTCTTTAGAGGAATAGTTCATCATTATAATTTATATTTCATCTTATCAGATATAGAACTTCACCAGCGTCATGACGACAGTTTTACAATGAATCAGTTTTGCCGTGAGTTTACAGGAAGAAACGACTGTTTTGTCGAATTATTTTTCCGATTCTTCTGGATAAGTTGCATCTACAACGCGTCTTCTCTTAAACTATAGTGACAAAAACATCAAAATTCCACGCAGTTACGTTTATCTCATTGTTTCTGTCCAATCGCAACCGTCCTGTTATTTGAAACTTGCCGACTAAAAAGAAGTTCTTGTCTCGCTTTAACCATTTCACGCATTAATTATTTAAAAAAATAAATAATTATAATAATTCAGAAACGGTTTCAAATGGTTTCCGTGATGCAAAACTGGACGAATATGAATTTGAACAATTTCCCTTTATTTATTTTCGATTTTTTTAAAGGTGAAGTTTTCCAAGATGTTACACTTATTCATGCAAATGAGGCTTCATTTAATTAAATACGCATACGCATACACATTTGCATACTTAATAAAAACCTAACAAAAATCTAGTCTATGGATGATCTTAGTCGTCACCATGCGCTGAAAAGTCCTACATGATATAAAATATGAAACCAAAAGTGAATCCAACCCAACAATTATTACCATTTTGAGAAACTCCTCTGTGAAATCTTTCTAATTAGGGATAGGAATGAAGAGGTGGAATTTCATGAAGGCGGGTCATTTAGAAACTGAGATTTTTGGGTTTTTGGAGTGTAGAAAATAATGATGTACCTCGTGACACATGCATTGACACGTATGAGTAAACAAGCTATTCATGGATATATGACATGACACAGTTGTGAAGTGGGCGGAGCTTAAAACTGGTAAGTTTTAGACACAGCTGTATACAAGCAGTGCACTAAACATATCTATGCTATATTGAGTTGTGACATTTTTATTATTACAGTGCAACAGAAGACACGTTGTAGATGCATCTTATCCCAAAAACTTTCTCACCGTTTCTACCTCTAGTCTTGTACCTCACTTTAAATCATCAGCATGCTAAAATGGGAAGCTCTGTTGATATCTTGCCCAAAAATACCCCTGCATGGTCTGTATATCTCTACGAGCTGAAATAATGACAGCGCTGAAATGCAAACGACCTCCACACGCCGTGCAAGCCTTCACTGAAACGCAACGCGAGAGTTCTCCATGTTCTCCGTCCTCTGGAGCCCCTGTTCTCACAGCCCCGTGCGCGATGCAGGGCCCGAGGGGTGATCGTGCTGTTTGGTTCTCTGTGCACTTGCTAACCAAAGCCCTCTATAAAAAGCATTGAGGGTGTTTAGCACATGTAGTGGCTTCCTCTGAGCTTCCTGCCCTACTCAGTGAAAAAGCAAGTCGGAGTGCACACACTAAAAAAATGAAAAAAAAAAAAAAGCTTCATCTGTTGCTCAGTGTATGCAGTTTGCTGAAGCATGGCAGATGCATCAATCATAGAGGTTGTTTTTTATTTATTCGACTTCTTCTTCTTCGCTGGTGCATGAGCAGAAATATGACCCAGTGCATAAACTCTGCTAAACAGACCTATTCGCATCTAACATGGAAAAAATATATATATATATATATATATATATATATTTATCTCTAAAGCTTCCATGCAGACATGGATTTCTGGTTTGGGATAAACCATCAGTGAATGTCTGCAGAAGATCATGAGATCATGCATGGTGTGTTTGGTATTTATTTTTACACATGCAGGAAACCACAGTTTGCATTGTCCATGGTCATTTCAGATCGACCTGCTCTGTCAAACCGCATGTTTTCTGTGTGTTCGCATTCCGTTACTTATCGAAAGATAAAAGCCACTTAAAAAAACAAAAAAAAAACAACAAAAAAAACGCCTCTGTAATTCTTTATAGATGTTTTACGATTCCTTGTGAGCGTTTTATTGTTGTTGTTGTTGTTTTTTTTTTTTTTCTAACTGTAATAATGCCTCAGGAAGCTCTATAGGTCCATCCACCCGTCGTCATGGTTGAGTGGCTGTAGGACTGCAGATGTTGCGCAACGTTTACTGGAGAAATCGTGAGACTTGTCGTTCATTAATTAACGAAACCGTGCTGTTATTGGAAATTCATCAAGTCCGGTTGGGTAACACTGATTTCACTTTATTGCACCACCGGGTTATTGATTATTTTCCTACAACAGCACACCTCGTTATGAATATGGGCTTCATAGATAGTGTTACCAAATTTAGCCACAGTCTGTGTGAGTAAAACCTCCTTCTGACCTAAATAAGGATGATGAGGAAGTTGGTGGTCACAAATCTAAATGCACAAACACACACATACACACACACATTACCTCTCTTCGCTCCCTCAGGGATGATCCTATAGACTTTATAAGGGTCTGATATGTCCAGCTGGCTTCTGTCCACAAGTTCATCGAAGTCGTTGCTCTTGTTGAGGGCGCAGCGGAGTCTCGTCTTCCACGTCGGGGGGTCCGGCTTGTCCACACCTTCCCTGTACTTCCCCTTAAACAGAGCCCAGGCCTGGTGGGAACAAACACAGTCCGGTTCATGACGTGTTTTCATGATCATCACTGGTCATCTCGTCCTGAGTATCAGTTCTCGAAATGTCGCTATAATCAGACATCGTTGGCTTCACGACAACACAATACAGGCGTTTTGGGAGGATAAGTACTTTGGGGTTTCGCTCTCTCTAGGGAACACTTAATGGTTCTACATACTGTAGAGTTCGCCAACAGACAACTAAATGCTACCACTGCATGGAAGGATCCGTTGACTGTAGAAACAACAATGGATGCCGAGTTTCTTTTAAAAAACAAAAGATGTCCCTCCATGCCGCCGCTCTGATGGAGAATTCTACAAAGCCCTGGACCATTTCTACCCATCTTAGGAAGATAAGAACATTTGAAGAACATATAGGGTTCCTCAATGGCTCTTTGATAAGTGAATGGTTCTTAGCTTCCTATAAGGGTTTCTGCTTTGAACCCTCTCTGATAGGGAAGAACCCTGCTGGGCTTTCTGTGGGAGAAAATAGCAGAACTCGGGATCTGTTGATTTAGGGTTCTAGATTTGATAGTAAAGAAACATGAACCCAAAGGATTTAAAAGGTCATTGAAGAAAATTTTGAAGTTTACCTTTTTACGATCAGAGATGGTCCCAAGGCTGACTGCTTTCAAAGCTAAGAACCGCTAACTAACTGTAAATCCACTGAGGAACGCTTACTGTATATGGTGTTCTTCAAGGGTTCTTAGCTTCTTAAAAGGGGTTTTGCTTTGAATCCTCTCTGATATGAAAACACCTATATGAACCCGGCTGGGCTTTCTGAAAAACACTTTGTAGAACCCATACGAGTTCTCCAGTTGTCCCTCTGGGAAACGATTAAAGGTAGAACATTTGGTTTCCTAAAGACCTTTTTCTTGATGGATCTGTAACCATTTCATTGCCACCAATCATGTGGAAGGATTGACCCCAAAAAAACCAAGCAAACGTTTAAAGAAACCTTTATTTTTAAGGCACCTTTACCTTTAAGAGTGTCCGACATTTGTTCCAAGTAGACCCATTCCAGGAAACTAAGAACCCTAACTAACCAAAGATCCCCTGAGGAACCTTTACTTTTAAGAGTGTACATAAGTTAGCAAAATGTTCTTCACGGGTTCTTTGCGTCCTGGGAGAACCCTAGGCGTACGTTTATACAGGGATCCAAAGAACCTATAAGGGTTCTGGATGAAACGTAGTTTGAAGCGCAGATTTCGCAGAGGTCGCCAGTCGTCCCTTTAGGAGAACCGTAAAAAGTTGAATGTTTTCCGGTCCAAAAACGTTTATAGGAAGCGTTCAAGAGGTGTTAACTATCCAAAGAACGCTTGAAGTAATAAACAGCTGTACTAATTAATAATTGTAATGATATTAATCGTAATATTGATCACCATCATCAGCTGACCATGAAGAGGATGATGAAGAGCAGCATACCTTGAACAGTGCCGCGTCTTCGTCTCGATTGTAGTCCTGCTTTCCCGCGTGCTTCCACGGGATCCTGAAAATGGATTTCTCCTCGTTCTCCCACACCAGGCCCGGGTACTCGCCGCTGTCGATCTGCTCGATGAGCCACTGCCGGAGCTTGCCATTGCCGCAGTTGACTGACATGCTGCAGTCCCCATCTACGTTCATCCCTGCCGTCACACACACACACAGGTACAGTGAGCTAACCTGTATTGGAGATGTTACACTGTAACACGTTTCTCTGCTGTGTTTATCCCCACACACGCAGTGTTAAACATGCTTTTACGATCTTACACTGTTTACACTAAGAATACAAAGGCACACAATGACCCTCTCAAACAAAAGGGTACTAAGCTGTACCTTTCCTTGTCACTGTTGTGGCACCGTCAAGAGTACTTTAGGTATCTTTTACCTAGAAACGTGAACCATCAAAGTTTTAAATAGCTTAAATCTACATTTCCAGATGAAAGAAACGTGACAGGTACAGAAAATAACGTGGAAAAAGTACTGTTTAGTACCCTTTTTTTTTTCTGAAAGTGCAGGAGTCGGTCGTACACTGTAAGAGTTACTCTAAAGGTGCTGTATATTAGTTTTAGTAGGCAGTGAGGTACATACTGAGCTGTATTAATATAAAAGAGATGCACTAAAGGTACAAAAGGTGTACGCTTGAGGTTTCTTCCACAGAGACGAGAAAAGGTACAGCTTAGTACCGTCCCCCTCCGCCCCCACAGGAGTGTATAATGCAAACCCTTGTTCATGCTTTTTACACAACCTAGATTTTAAAAACACATAAACAGCACATGTTCAGTCTTGAATTGAACGCCGTATTACATCGACTCTCATAGCGTTGCATTTATTCTCTCTAAAAATAAAAAAAAAAATAAAAAATTTCAAAAGAATCTTTTCTACAGTACCTTTAATAATAATGTTTCTCTTTTTTTGTGGATATAGTGCACCTTTCTAAGTAAAAGAAACACACTAAAGGTACTAAAGGTGTACGGTTAAGGGTTCCACCTCAGCCACAAGAAAGGAAAGGGGCAGTTTAGGACACTTCGTATATAATGAGTATATAATGTAGACGTTTTAACCGTGTTAATGCTTGACAATACTTCTTTTTAATTTGAAACCGTATAAGTTAACCGGAAACTAAAAACGTGCAACACATTGCACGGGTTTGGTCTTGAATGAACACTTTTTACCGAATGGAATCAACTCTTACAGTGTTAAATTATCAGTCTGATTAAACAAAAGCTACTAAATTATATCTAACCTCATCGCTGGGTGATGTGTGATGATTCGTTCGTTGCCTTTTGTTTGTATGTTTTGGAGTTAAACGTCCAGTGCGTGCAACTTTCTAGGTTAAAGATACACACTAAAGGTCCTAAAGGTGTACGCCTGAAGGTACCACCCCAGTTTGTGGGCATGTATAATGTCGTTTCCGTAGCCTTGTGCATGCTTTGAACATTATACGACCTCAAATTTCAAATCTTATATATTAATATCTCCGCTAAAAACATACCCAGCACAGGTTTGTCTTGAAGCACTTTTAGAGTGTTGAATTAACTCTCGCAGTGCTAAATTAAAGTGTTAAACAACGTCTATAGTGTTTAATCGAAGGTTTCATTCAACTCTGAAGAGCAATTGAAAGGGAAGCTTGATTTAAAGTCCTTAAAAGGTTCTTAATGATGTAGACTCTAAAGCCTTGTGCATCCATCAGACATCTTATAAACATAAATTCCAAACACGACATAGTAATAACTAAACTAAGACCTTACAAACAGCAGAACTGAACCGAATCGAATTGTTTTATAGCATTGAATCGACTCTTTGAATGTTAAAACGACTCATTTTGTAGACTTTATAGCCTTCACGCATCCTATTAGCTTCGATTCCAAACCTTATATATTGGTAACCGAACCGAACCGGACTGAATCAAACACTGTTTCATCACTGAATCAACTCTTACAGGGTTCAAATGAGTCATAATGTAGACCTCATAGCCTAGTGCTTGCTTTGTCCATTTGATTTCAGTTTGAATCGTTATATATGTGTAACTGTAAAGTAAAAACATATAAACAGCACAAACTGTGGCCTGAACTGAACTCATTTACAGTAATGAATCGACTCTTTGATTGTTAAATCGGCTCATAATGCAGACTTTATATATATTTTGTGCATGTTTTACACGTTATCATCTTAAATGTCAAACCTTACATATTGGTAATGCACTAAAAACCTGAATACACAGCACAGTTGAACTGACATGAAGTGAATCAGACACTGCTACAGTACTAAATCGACTCTGAGCGTTTAATTGACTCGTAATGTAGACTTCACAGTGTTGTGCAAAGCCTTGTACATCTTATTAACATTTTTTTCAAACCGTTTGTATTAACTACACTAAATGCTGAATACACAGCACAGTTGAACTGACATGAAGTGAATCGGACACTGTTACAGTACTGAATCGACTCCTTGAGTCACAAAGTACTTGATACATAATGCTCATTTGTGTGCAGATGTGTACTTGCATTGTAAACATTGCATACTCTCGGGAATAAAAGGGTACCAAACGGTACCTTTCTTTGTTGCTGAGGTGGTACCGTTACGCATACATCTTTTGTACCTTTGTGAGTATGCTTTTCACCTGGAAATGTGGATGTAAAGCTTTAAGCTACAGTGTATATGCAGATTTCTGGGTTGAATATAGGTACTAAAGTTAGAAAAGGTGCACATTTGAGGTCTGGTAAAGGTAAGTACTCCAGCCCTTTGTTTTGAGAGTGAAACTGTGTGAAATGAGTGAAATCTCACAAATTAAAGATAAATAAATAAATAAATAAACAAATATTGAATGCATCTCAGTGTAATCTGAGTAATATGAACCCTTCTCTTAACTTCATCCCCCAACCCCCACCCCTCCCACCTCCCCTAGCTTGGGATCCTGCCTTGTAGCCCATATCTAATCCCCCCCCATAAGCAACCCCCACCACCATCCTATCCTCTTACCTTTGCGCATGCGCCGCACCTGCTCGCTCCTGCAGGCGGTGATGCTCCGACAGCCCGCTCGTTTGCGCGGTCGGCACAAAGCGCTCGCGCTCTTTAAATACACCTTCACACACACACCCCCTACACGGTTTGATTCGTTAATAACAGGGCGGGGATTCAATGACATCGTACAAGGAAGTGCTGTTTTTTGGTGCACATGGCGCCCCTCTTTTTTTCTTTTCTTTTTTTTATACACACACTCGGGGTTCTCCGAATATCCATCCAGCGCGCGGGGGGGAAAAACCCCGACCGGCGCGCGCGGAACAAAATCCGGTCCCGACAGAGGGGCAAACAACAACAACAAAATCTCCCTGCGCTCGTCATCAGTGTAATCCTTTCCGATATCCGCTCGGGTTGTGTTTACAGCTTTATTCCTTGGGAGTAAATTACAGTAAACCGTTAAAAAAAACAACAACAGCGTTTTAACCAGGGCTGCGTCCTAAACCGCGCTATAGGAGACTCCTACAGACCCACAGAAAACAGGGTCAGGTAGGGTCGAGTTCCACTTTAAACTAATCATTCACAAGGCTAGTCCGCGGTTCGGGACACAGCCGAAATTATAAACTAGTCTAATCTGTTTGTTGTTGTTGTTGTTGTTGTTGTTGTTTCCCCCCATATCCTCGGACGTGAAGAACATAATAGACATCTGGAATGCCTGTTTTTTTATATAAAGTTATACTATTTTATATTTATTTATTTCTGTAAAAAGTTTAGTCTTATTTATATCATTTTTCTGACCTTATGGTGTGTGTAAAGGGGGGGACCTTACACAGAACAGCGCCATCTGGCGAGAGAGAGGGGAGAGAGAGAGAGAGAGAGAGAGAGAGAGAGAGAATTTCACTAAAGATAAGCAGTTAAAGGTTCAGTTCATTTAAGGTTTATTTTTCTGTAAATCTATCTATCTCCATCCATCCTTCTATCTATCTATAAATCTATCTATCTACATATCTCCATCCAACCTTCTATCTATCTATCTATCTATCTATCTATCTATCTATCTATCTCTACCCCTCCATCCATCCTTCTATCTATCTACCTATCTATCCATCTATCTAGAAGCAGTGTTTTCCTTTTTTTCACGATTTCACACATTTCAGTTGTTATAACATAAATACACAGTGTCCAAAAAATGATCTCCACGTCTAAATGAAGAATCTCCTAACACACATAAACTTACCAGTCCAGTAAATTCAGACACACACAGCTCCAGAGTCCGGGGTTCGATCCTGAGCTCGGGTTAGTGTCCGTCTGCTTTTTCTGTTCTCCCTGTGTGCGTTTCCTCCGGGGTTCTCCGGTTTCCTCCCAATAACATGTCAGTAGGTAGGTAAACTGGCTAAGATAAATTGCCCCAAGGTGTGTGTGTGTGTGTGTGTGTTCCATCCGGGGTGGGTTCCCACCTCACGCTCAGTGTTCCCGGGATGGACTCCGGATCCACCGTGACGCTGAGCTTACTGAACGTGAGCGAGTGTGAATAACACAGCTACAAACATCCAACATGAGCACGGTTACTGATGCACAAAACATCCAGGAGACAATACAAAGTTCTAGTGTTCCAGACGTCCAGTTTCTATAAACTCGTTATACCAAGCTCGGACAGTCGGTCTTAATGTTGTAACAACTTTGAAACCTTCATCAGACCTGTCCATCAGATTCTTTATTAAACAGAGTCAAAAAGACGCGGAGGTGAGGAATCAGCATGACATGCTTGACGTGTTCTACAGGATCAAAGTTCTACGGATCCTGTTCGGACTCCCCGTGACCTATAGCGTGTATGAAAATGTGAAAATATATCACAAAAACAAAAGTTTGTAGTTTTATCATTTTGTTTCTACTAAGTAACTTTTTGAAAATAGGTTTAAAATCAAATAAAACATAGTAGAAGTGACAATCGGCTTAACGTTACTTACAATCACACACCATGTTAATATGTATGAAACTGTACCGAGTTTGATTCCCGATGGCGCCCCGGGCGTCCGTGGGAAGACGGCGAAATCGGCCGTGCTCTCTAGGTGGGAGGGGCATACTCTGTATCCCCTGTCAATCACAGCGACACTAGCCAATCAGGGGAGTTCAATAAAAAGAAACCTCACTCTTAGGTAGGGCGAATAACTGGAGACTGTGACCCCTGTACAGCAAATAATCAAAGCTTAAAACTCCCACACTTTCCTCACTGAGTAAATAAAAACTATTTTTTCTAAAAAAAAATAAATAATAAAAAAAAAAAATGTCATTGTTATCCGACTTACCTTTCCCTATACTGCACTATACTATTGTTTCTCCTGCACTATCTTTTATGGACCTGTTAACGGTTCTCTGTGTCAGAGCAAAGAAACACACACCTGCAGAGATACACACGAACAGGAATTATTTCTACATGCCTTATACGTCCGTATCAGTCTCAGCTGGTCCTCCCTGCATGAATCCATTTAACTAGCTTGTGTGGGGTTTTCTTGTTTTATTTTTTTAAAGTGAATAGAGATGAATCAATAATAGTCATGCTGCTGGATTCCAACATGAACCTGATTTATTCCGGTAAAAACATCACCAGCATCATTTCTGTACAAAAGAGGCAATAAGTTAGGGAACAGTTGCAGGCCAGGATGTAAAAGAAGCACTGGCGGAATAGCACGGAGATGCAGGCTGAAAGGCCGACCCTCTGTTAAGCAGCACAGTGATCGCCGTGAAGACGGTGGAACGCTCCGGGCGGGAAAATCGGGAATCTTCACGTGTCCGTGGGTTTGCACTCGGTTCCTGCGCTGTTGCTGGAGGCCTGAGCCAGCAGGTTGCGTAAGTGTTCCTCATCGTTAAAGGGACAAGCCTTATACTCCCTCCTCAGCCAATCCCGAAACTGAAACCAGATATGAAGGGTTATTTATGATCAGCAGTACACAATCATACGGTTTGCATATATATATATATATATATATGAATGAATATATGAATGAATATGAATATATAGTCACATATTTATCGGAATATATTGGTAATTTGTTATGTTGCATTCTAACTATAAATAAGAGTGATGCATGAAATATATAATAAAACACTCTTATGCTGCACTGTTACAGGAAAATAATCCACAATATAAAGTTACTGTTCAGACCCAGATGTTGATTATTTTCCAATTACGGCACGTCCTAATAAAGCGTCATATTCCTTTTATACTGCAGCAATGAAGAACGTCGTACTTTTTATCCGTTTATAGTTACGGTTAACGTCAGGTAGCGTCCCCAAAACAAGTTCTCCCTTAGGTTCTAGCAGATATAGACAGCCGTTCCTTCTCTCCCAGCCTCTCTTTTTTTCTGTCATGGAGTTAATAAAAGCAATTTTTAAAAAGAAAGAAACACAAGCTTGTCGTCTGACCGTTACGAAGCACCGACACTGGAGACTCCTTCCATCAAACAGGGAATAAAATCAGAAAACGTCTTCCACTATTTCCCTCTGAAGTCCCCGTGAACGAGTCGCTGCTATAGAAATGACGACGTGTTTCCATATAAACGAGCGCATTGATTAATATAAACCTGCGCTACTGCTGTTTATAATAACTCGCCAACAACTTCCGACCAATCAGAATTGCGAATTCAAAAGCGCCGAGGTCGGCGTTCTGATAAACAGTGACGTTTGTACGGTACGTTAGAAAGGAATTATTTCGAACAGGTTAGCAGTCAAACCCGATCTGATATTCAGGTCAGCATATCATTCGTTAAGGTGTTTGTTTGTTTTTGGGTTTTTTTTGGATGAATTAATGAACGAACGAATATTCTAATCGGTTTAAAGGAAAGAACGAAGTTTTGTTCTGAAATACAAGAAATGAGAGTCTGAACTCGGAGATTCCTTGAAGTCTGAAGTTATGAAATGGTTATGAAAATAAAGTTAAAGATAACAACTGATGCTTGAAAGCAGACGTTTCGGTTTCTCCCAGCAGGACACCTGTACGTCTGCGAGTCAGTGTCAGATGTGACATTAAACACAGCGTGCGTGTGCGTGTGTGTGTGTGTGTGTGTGTGAGACCTCTTCCGCCTGCGTGCTCTGAAACTCCTGCAGCTGTTTCTGGAAGCCGGGGTTGGGCGTGGCGCAGGGCCGTGCCACCCTGACCGCTGCCAGCGCCTCCTGCCAGCCCAGACCCGTCACTGTCATGATATAAGCCACGACCAGTGTAACGCTGCGCGACACACCCGCCAGACTGCACGATAGGAGGAAGAGAGAAAAGCGCACAACACTTTCACTCAAATGGTTTCAAATCGTACTATTTCCGTCACCAAGCTCCTGGGAAAGAGCTCAGAACACGTTTGAGTGATAGGTAGGAGGTGGGGGGTGGGGGGTCGGTTTTTGGACGAGAAAAAAAAAATAAAAAATACGGCATGCAGCTTGTCTAAAGTCTCTCACAAAAGCCTTACTCTGAATTCTGCGTCTCTTTTCCTCTGATTAGCTAATATAAGGTACGAATCGAACTAAACAAGACTGTCTGTAGTAATTCTGATCGATTCACACGCGAACAGAGACCTCGGTGTACGTCTGTTCATAACGTACACCTGGTCATCACATTTACTCTTCCAGGCGTACTACATACACCTCATTTGAATACTAATGGGTTGTTCTGACCTTGTTGTAGGGGGCGTGGCTGTGCAGGATTATTAGCAGGTCACATGACCATAACAAGTATGTACAGTAGGCTGTTCTTATGCTAGGAGCTCATCATCTATAGCAGAGGTTCTCAACCTTTTGTAGCTAAAGCCTCCCCTATCATGTACCCCCCCCCCCCCCCCCCCCCCCCCCCCCCCATATGTTTTGATGCATAGATAGATAGATTTTTTAATTGCAATTTTTAAAATGACTTTCGGTAACTTTTAGGATTTTTTAAAAAATATATCATGACTTTTATAAAACTATATAACGGACAGTTATTGAACATGAATGAACAAAAATGTTGTTGAACATGTATGGCTACTTTGAACGAGAGAACAAGGCTGTAATAACGTGGACTGTTTTACATGTAAAACACGTCGCATTACATTCGTCTCACGTTCTAAAAACATTCGCGTGTGGACGATGTCAATCGGGACGAACGGCGCGTCTCGTTATCCGTGACAGGGTTAAATCTCCGGTTCTCGGCCCCTCACTGAACAGGGCGGACGCAGAGAGAGGTGCGAGTGCAGCAGGAAAGCAAGACCTCGCGCCTGCAGGACAGTACTGGTGATATTCGGAAAGTCTCTAAGGTTCGTCCAAAACGTCGCTAGATTTGTCACTAGGCGCGTTTTTTTTTTTTTTTTTTTTGGGCAAAAACAAAAACCCAAAAAGTCACTAATGGGGTCTGAAAAGTCTCTAAGTTGGCAACACTGGTCTGCACTGACAGAGGCTCCGCCTCTCCCCAGCAAAAAGAAAACACAGAGTGAGAGGGAACGCGGGATTTTTCATTTATCTGAAAATACACCGAGTACACAAATGATGCCCTGTCTGGGTTTTTTTGTTTGTTTTTGTTTTTTTTTCTTGAGAAGAATTTGCACCCCAGGTTGAGGAACCACCTATCTATATTTTACAGGCTTTGTTTGCCACTTCCTGTAGTGGGTGGGGGGGGGTCTTTATACTACTAAAGAGAAACAAAACAGAAGCTAAAATACAGCGTAAATCTTTCCAGACGTGTACACACGTACAAGACATAAACTTTTTTTTTTTTTTTTTTTTTTTTTTTTTTTAAGTACTTATATGACTGATCCGGACGCGACTAAAATCCCGGAGATTTGCCCCCCTCCACTTCCACATGTAAAACTAATCCAGTTTGAACAGGGATTAACACTCCTGCACTCCTTAAGGGTTTATTGTAAATGAATGGGTTCTAAGCGTTTTAGCCGTTTCTCATAGCGAAACTCTCTGTAGTGAAGTTCTACTTAGAACCTTTCAGGGTTCCACATTTGACTTGTGTAGGTAAAGCTTAGGATGTAGTGAGTGTAACGACTGTGTGTTATAGGGGGACGTGCTGGTGCTCAAATGATCACATACGATGTTTTCTTTCTAAATTAGCTGACGTGCTAAATCTTGGTCGTTGTGATATGGTGATGCCGGCTCCAGTCTTCGTCACGCAGCCGAGTAATCCGAGTGGCGTGGAACACGTTATAACCCAAACCATAATCGTTCACACGTCGAGGCAGTGTAGCTCGGTTTCCTCCCACGAGGTAAGCTTTAAAAATAAATCGCCAACTATTTCTCATTAGTGAACTTTTCTAAAGCCCTTTTCCAGTAATTACACGTGCTCGCTTTAGTGTAAATGTCATATTTAATTTTGTTCTTTTGCTTTGTTCGGTGTGTCGGTGAAAGGGTGGAGTTTCTGAGAAACACACTCACCCGATTTGGGAGGCGTTGATGGTGAACGATTCACCCACCCCCACCGTAACCAGACTGCTGCCTCCTCTTATGGTGTGTGTGAGTGTGTGTGTGTGTGTGTGGGTGTGTGAGAGAGAGAGAGAGAGAGAGAGAGAGAGAGAGAGAGAGAGAGAGAGAGAGGGAAATTGGATACATGATGTATTATAAAGTAATCGAAGTCTTACACACTTACCAGTGGACCAGACATCCTTCTCCTTTCAGCCTGCACTCATGCATAAACATGATGCTCTGTTTGAAATGCTTCTTCCTGCGTTCAAACACACATGCACACAAAGTATAAGAGATAGAAAGAGAGAGAGAGAGAGATACAATGTGTATGGTGGGAAGAAGAGAGAGAGAGAAAGAGAGAGAGAGAAATACAGTGTGTATGGTAGGAAGAAAGAGAGAAAGAGAGAGAGAGAAAGAGAGAGAGAGAAAGAGAGAGAGAGAGAGATACAATGTATATGGTGGGAAGAAAGAGAGAAAGAGAGAGAGACAGTGTGTATAGGGGAAGAAAGAGAGAAAGAGAGAGAGAGAGAGATACCGTGTGTATGGTGGGAAGAAAGAGAGAGAGATAGAGAATTTAAGAGAGAGAGAGAGATACAGTGTGTATGGGGAAGAGAGAGAGAGAGAGAGAGAGAGAGAGGGAATGTAAGAGAGAAAGAGAGAAAAAGAGAGAGAATGTAAGAGAGACAGAGAGAGAGAATGTAAGAGACAGAGAGAGAGAGAGAGAGAGAGAGAGAGGGGGGGGGATGTAAGAGACAGGGAAAGAGTGAGAGAGAGAGAGAGAGAATGTAAGAGACAGAGACAGAGAGAGAGAGAGAATGTAAGAGAGAGAATGTAAGAGACAGAGAGAGAGAGAGAGAGAGAGAGAGAGACAGAGGGGGGGATGTAAGAGACAGGGAAAGAGTGAGAGAGAGAGAGAGAGAATGTAAGAGACAGAGAGAGAGAGAGAATGTAAGAGACAGAGAGAGAGAGAGAGAGAGAGAGAGAATGTAAGAGACAGAGAGAGAGAGAGAATGTAAGAGACAGAGAGAGAGAGAGCGAGAGAATGTAAGAGACAGAGAGAGAGAGAGAGAGAGAGAGAGAGAGAGAGAATGTAAGAGACAGAGAGCGAGAGAATGTAAGAGAGACAGAGAGAGAGAATAATCTACATTTATATTTGATAGGTGTCTACTCTGTAAAATTCGAATTCTGCTCGTCCAATCAGCACGCAGAGCTGCTCCCTGAACTGAACACCTGACCGGATATTTTTATATTAGATTAGCTGATCTAGATTTTTTTTTAATATCCCATGTATAACAAGCAGGTGACGGTCCTTCACTCTATATTACGTCATGAAGTCATTCATTACATACACGAGCTCACAGGGCGGGATGTGGAGCTGCATCCGGATCTCGGGAATCCTGGGGAAATTGCGTGGGTTAGCACGGACACGTGGCTAGCTTCTGGAGAACTCGGCACATGGTTTAAGCCCTGTCGGGTGAGAACGGAGAAAGGGGCTCGGGGCTCGTGGGATATTATCCATTCCACTTGACTTAACTCGGAGGGACGTCGGCGCTCGGAATTACATTCCTGACCTCCGTCATCTTTCATTCTTCCTAGTTAGCGGTCGGAAAGCCCAAGTTACGCCCTCATGTCGAGTGTTTTACATATTTAAAAGACTCTTTTAAAGGCTCTGGGTTACCCGTAACATCAGAAGGTTGGGGATTCATGCTCCCGCACTGCCAAGCTGCCACGTGAGCAACACCCTTAACCCTCTCTACTCCAGGGGGCGCTGTATCATGGCTGACCCTGAGCTCTGACTCCAGCTGGGATGTGCGAAAGTTCACATAACGTATATGTGACAAACGAAGGCGTCGTCTTCCTGTTCGTAATACCTCTGCGCTAGACGGAAGGTCAGAACTGAAACATCCCTGTCCCTAAACGTTTCAATTATGTAGTGCAAGACCGTGAGCCGAGTTTATCCGTGCTCTCTGGGTGGGCGGGGCATAGTCCGCCTGCCTCTCCTGTCAATCAGAGCGACAGCAGGAGCATCACGGGTGTCTGCGAGCTCACGTATGAGGACGACGGCGGTGACGAGGCGTGACAAGTGGTCCAGAACGACGCAGTCGGCTGGCTTGATGTGTCTCGGAGGAATCGACCTCACAGCTGTCGTATGATAAAGGAAGAACGCGGGAACTGGAAGATGAAAACTGGGGAGAAACTTTTTTATTTTTTTCATTTTATTTTAACTCAATATTATAGTTATGGTATAACCCAGGCCTTAGAGTCGCCATTCCACATCAGACCATATATATATATACCCGTGTATATATATATATATATATATATATATATATATATATATATATGGTGTGTGTGTGTGTGTGTGTGTGTGTGTGTGTGTGTGTCCTTGTGACAGGCTCAGGATGAGAAAGTGCGGTGTGTGTACTGTTATTGAAGATGGAGTGGGTTTCATACTGGGGTGTGTTGAGGGCTCCGCAGGTTCCGCAGCGTTCACGCTTATAAATATAGGCACAGAGGGGACCAGGCAGCACAGCAGCACACACACATACACACACACACACACACACACACACACACACACACACACACTTCCTTCCTGAACACTGAGGGCCATAAGAGGAAGTGGTGTGTGTGTGTGTGTGTGTGTGTGTGTGTGTGTGTGTGTGTGTGTGTGTGTGTGTTTGTTTTCTATGTACCTGGTTGGCTTCATATTATATCCCCCTAGCATGTTTACTCCTCTCGCCATCTGTTAGGTAATTTTATGGATTTCTTAGAATTTTACTACATTCGTATGCGTGTAGGTTTTTTCTTTCCCTCCTTCATGGTTGCCAGAGTAACCAGAGCTGGCAGAAGAGCGGATGGATGGATGGTAGGAAACGTTTTTTTTTGTTTTGTTTTTTTTTATTTTGGGGTTGCTTTTTTATTTATTTTATTATTTTTTTTGGACCAACATCACAGTGGGTCGTGGTGCGTTCAGTACTCACAGGTCCTGCGTGGGAAGATCAGCAGCCGGGATGCAGAGATAGGTCATCTCCTAAAGACAGCGAGAACCACACACACACACACACACACATGATCATTAACACCTCATGAGAATGCTGTACAATTTTAGTTTTTGCAGTTAACAGAAAGCCACATGCTAATGAGCTTCCACTCGTCCGCCCACTCGTCACACCGCCATCACACACATTCTGCTCCTCTACGCCGCCAATGAAAGATCTGTTTTGTTTAGTGATTAATAATTTTTTTTTTTTTTTTAAAAACATTGCAGAGCGGAGTTTTTCCGTGCTTGATTTATGTGCGGAAAGATGTTCGTTTCGGAGAGAGACGGTCATACGTGTCGGGAAGCAACAATTGCGCTCTATTATATAACAGCGCAGCCCTAAGGCTTGGTATAGCACGTGTGAGTGTGTGTGTGTGTGTGTGTGTGTGTGTGTGTGTGTGTGCGTGCTTCACATCCCAACATCACATCTAAATAGTTTTTTACTCCTCTTATAACTATTACGTCGTTGTTGTTTTTTTTAAAGAATGACACATCATGTTTATTTATTTATTTATTTATTTATTTATTTTTATCCATTTATAGTTACGTGTAATGTCGCGGAATGCCTGTGAAATAAAAATGACCTTCTAACGGATTTCTCTTTCGGACGCCGTCGAAGATCACGTGCTAATTCTAAACATTGATATGCAAACCGTTCGTGGTTGGTTTTAAATATTTAAATCGGGGGGGAGGGGTTTCAAATCTATGTCGTATATATATATATATATATATATATATATATATATATATATATATATATACTTAAACATTCAATATGACATAGTGAAATGTACACTCGTGCTGTCCAGGTGTAGTAATCTCTGGCACAGGAGTCTATTCGTGTACACGTTCACTATAAACACTGCTGCTTCGTTCAGTATAAGCACACATGCTACTGCGGCTGTAATTCCAGTTCACCAGGAAGCTCTGCTGCCGCTACAGTCTGTCCTGAGACCAGTAAAGAAACGAGTCATGAACGTATAACTAGCACAAGTACACAACAAAAAGAAAGTCCTGAGTCTAAGAAGTGTAGCGCCCCCTACTGGTGCAGAAAGGGAAAAAAAAAAAAAAGCATAGAGTGGTTTGTTTTTTTTGTTTTTTTTTTCAGCTAAAGCTCAAAGGCGCATTCCTCCAGGACCGTAGTTTAAAAACGTAGATTGATATTTCTTTAGTGATAAGTACCGAAGGTGTCGTACTGTTACAGACGGATTAGAGTAATCTGCTGGAGATACACACAGGTGTCAGCCACGTGGAGTCAATCTTCTAACTACGTCTAACTTCTACACAGAGGTGAATGTAATATCCGTGTGAGATAAGATAAGATGAGTTAAGACTATCATTTGGCAGCTATAACGAACATCCCCCGGACAATTATTTTAAAATGTAATGTTAAGAGTTCAGGGGATACTTTCATAATCTGAACTGTATTTTTATTTGATTTATTTTTAAACCGCACAGCGCATACTCGTTTGTACCTGTATCAGTTAAACTGCTGAATAAGGATAAGTGATTTTTATTTATTTGTTTGTTTGTGTATCTGTGGTTTGCATTGTGTTGTATTGTATATTAGATTATTTTAGGAGTAACAGGTGATGTAGAAATGTTGAATACTGAGTCCACACCAAATTTCCCTGCTGGCGAGAATAAAGTGTACTTTCTCAGCTGCTGTATCATGTTTTTGTGGATTCTACGTATTTTGCTCAATATACACACATTGAATTTTCACCCCGTAGTGAGGCTTTGAACAGAAGTTTGCGACTGTCCTGTACTCCATGCTGCTCTCCAGCTCACATCACAAATGCTAGTTGTAGGAGTTGAGAGAGCAGGATCACGTGACTCATCCCCAGTGTCTAAAGCCTGACTGATCACCGCTGTTCTGAACGAGCTATCACTGATCATCATTGTTCTCATCAACCAATCTCTGCTCACTACTGTCCACGACGACCAATCTCTGCTCACTACTGTTCCCAACGACCAATCAATGATCTCTACTGTCCCCAACAACCAATTAATGATCTCTACTGTTCAAAAACAACCAATCAATGATCACTACTGTTCCCAACGATCAAGCAATGATCTCTACTGTTCCCAACAACCAATCAATGATCTCTACTGTTCCCATGTCTAATCACTGGTCACCATTGTCCACTGTTCAGATTGACCAATCACTGACCACCACTGTTCCCAATGACCAATCACCGATTACCACTGTCCCGATCGACCAATCACTGATCACTATTGTTCACAATGACCAATCACTGACCACTATCGTCCACTGGTCTGATCGACCAATCACTGACCACCATTGTTCCCAATGACCAATCACCGATTGTCCATTGTTCTGACTGGCCAATCACTGATCACCACGATTTGTTCCACCCACTCACTTAATCGTTCTTTATTTTAAAGTCTCTTCTTGGTGATATTTACAGTAATAAAAGTGAGCCATTCTGTCCATAACTGTGTCCATTTCCCGACTTCTCACTACCAGTTCTTCATTTTCTCTGATACAACTGACAGAACTTTGTAAATACTGTATAAAGAGTTTGTTTGTGTTCCCATGACCAAAGATGATAATCTATTATTCTCTATTCTGTTCTAATCTACGCTCCCTAAAATGCTGAGCAAAAACCTCTTTTTATTGGTCAGCATTAAAACCTAGAGATGTTAGAACTGTCTTCAACTGGTGGAAACACATTTTGTGCAACCGCCGCTCACAAACCCCACTTTACGGCTGCAGTATTTTAAACACTGAATTAATCTTGTTGCCTAATACTGCCTAAATGTGTGTTTATTTGGGGGGGGGGTTAGGTAGAAACGCCCCAACGTGCATATTCATTAAGGCGAAAACGCTGTCCAGTGCACGCTATTTTTCATGTGAACGCTCCAATCCTCCACAGTCCCTAGTAAATTAGTCAGTTATGTTCACCTCTTTTGCAGGTTCTCAAGCATGTGCTTTTAATCGATAAATCAGGCTTCTCGCGTCAGGCCATTATCTGTAAAGATAAGGCTAAGCTAGACTTCTGTGTCAGAAACCACAGTGGCATGTTCACCCAGGACAAAACTCCATCGTGTCACGCGAGATACCTGTCAAGCTGAGACACACGCCACACACACACCCCCCACACACACACACACACACACACACACACACACGCACTACACACAGAGCAGAAGAACCAGTCAGGCAAGTAGCTGTACTGGAAAAAGAAATCCGTCTTGTAGCTGTTTAGTATCGGTTTCTCAGGGTGATGCCTCTAATTAAATATTTGTCTCCTCTGTGATAAATCTCCATACATTAACACGGGTCGAGCGAGGTCCTAGCAGCTTCGCTCTCTGCACACTGGTCAGATGATCGGGAAGTTATTCATGGAAATGTACTGTGGCATAACAAGTAAAGTGAAGGTGTAGAGTTCGGTCGTTTTATCCCCAGCACGCATAGGAGTTTTCGAGCCGTTCATTTCACTTTAACCAGCTTCTGAGGAAGACCAGCATCTTTATGAGATTATGAGGAGAAAACGTACTTAGTGTGTTTTAATGTTATTATCAAGGTATGAGAAGGGTCATATGCCTGGACTGGGAGACAGGGAGAACCGTGTGTGTGTGTGTGTGTGTGTTTGTGTGTGTGTGTGTGTGTTACTTGTAAGATGGGCGCCGCCGTGTCATGAATGGACAGGATATGCGTGATGTTGTTTCTCGCCAGCTGCTCTCTGTCTCTGGCATCTGAATAAAATAGAATCAAATAAAGATGACACCTCCAGTGACTCGTCGCTCATTTGATTCGACTTGATTCGATTTTTTTGACTTGCTTACCTTTAAAGTTGCCCAAATACAGATCAGGCAGCACCTAAAAAAAAAGAAAGAAATGAATTAATTAATTAGTTGACGATGCACTCACCTGTAGAGAACATACACACTTTAACAAACGTGACTGTTTCAGTAATAAATAAATAAATAAATAAATAAATGACGTTTCGACTTTGAATCCGGTGTGAGCTTTTAATGCGTCGTTTCGAAAACGGCGAAAAGATGAACCGTCGTCGTCACGAACAAGACGTACCGGAACTAAAAGGTACCGACCGTACCGTTCCTTGTTGTTGGAGCGGTACCGTCAACGTGACCTGCTTCTGTATTAGTCCATATAGGAGTTTTGCGATTTTCGAGATGTTTCCCGATTCTACTCGAAGACGTGAAACCGCAATCGCAGGAAATTGTCTTTCGCGGTGACGTTTGTTGGTAAACGAGACCTTTGTTCGAAGAGAGCTCGGACTTTCTGAACGCGCTTCGTGATGACGTCACGTGACGTCTCGACCCAAATCTGCGGGAAATCCGCTGGTCATTAAGAAAAAAACAAACAAAAAAAACCCCCAGCGAACTCCTCCTCCGGCGATGGCGAAATCCTGGAGCGACTGGATAATTAGCTTTTACAGCTTTAAGATCCAATCATGTAGGCCTACTTTAAATTCTTTTTAAAGGGGTTCCAGGTAAAGTAAACATATGCTAAAGATAGAAACAGTGTCCGGTGACAAGTACAGTTTGGTACCTTTATTCCTGAGAGCGTAGAGGTCAAACAGACCAACATTAGGTCTAGTAATGACTGTCCATGGACATTTGTGGTTGAAAACCTTAACCCTCAGCATATCAATGCCAATGGGTTGTGTTTTTATTTTTCACATATTTCACACACAGCTGCAGAAAACCGCTTCAAATGTCCCGATGGTCACTCTGTTCTGGTGTAATTTATCGGAGAGGACACCGTAGTGCCCAGTGATTTGTTCACTATTGACAGTGACCGAATATCAGGTGACGGTGAAATCATGCGTGTTTCTCTTTGTCCTTCTCTCCACCACTCCAAAAAAAAAAAAAAAAAAAAAAGAGGAAAGTTGTGTTAAACTGTATTTTATTGGAGGAGATTATTTGAGGTTCAAGAGTCTGTAACCGATACGGCATTATTTTATCTGATTTTGCATCATTTCTGTAAAAGTCAGTCAAAAAAAAAAAAAAAAAAAAAAAAAAAAAAGAAGAAGAAGAAGAAAATGCGCATAAGATGTTTATATGATTGTATCAACGTATCTGGTTACATGTAGGCGTGCATCCTCCTACACATCACTCTCACACTCCCTCTCTCTCTCTCTCACACACACACACACACACACACACAAAACATTTGCATGACTAATACTTTACTGTAAATTAAATGTCATGTTCATAAAATGAGACATTTCTGACATTTGGTTAGAAATTTTTAAAAAGAGGAACATTCTTGATTTTTTTTTTTTTTTTATAGAAATGAGAGAGAGAGAGAGAGAGAGAGAGAGAGAGAGAGAGAGAGAGAGAGAGAGAGAGAGTTTCCTTGACTTTACACTGGTGAAATAACTACATGGTGCTGCTTACCTTACTAATTCCGTTCCCCATGTCACTATCTTGACAGTATCATGCGACTCTCAGACTCCGGCTTTAACAACGCGCGCGCACACACGCACACACACGCACGCGCGCACGCACACACGCAAACGAATAATCCGACTCCGGATTAAACTACATTTGATTTGAGTTAAACTGCGCTGCTGTTGAAGAGTGTCGGAAATGCTGAGGAGCGCACGGACTGCTGGGAAGTGCAGTTCCCCTTTAACACGCTGTGGGGCGCCCTAGAGCCTGTACACACACTGACCTGAGAACAGCACGGCGTATCGTCTGTCTTATTGGCTCAGGGTGCGAAGGAGAGAGGCCACGTCTCAACTCAGCAAGAGATGTACACATAAAAACCAACCAACAAACAAACAAACAAACAAGACATGGCTTTATAGATGTTTATAATTATTTATATTTAAATAATGACAATGTATGTTTATTGTTGTTGTTGTTATTGTTGTACAAACAACAATAATAAAAAAAAAAAAACATGCAACAGTAGTCTAATAATAATAATACCGGTTGATCGCTTGATCGGTTCATTATGTCGTTAATGAATTATATTCCTTATGATAATATAATCATATCATCTTATAAATCCTAAAAGCCTATAACCCGTTCCTCCGGGATCTCGCGATCGTGCGGTCGCAGAAGTCGAAGCGAACTCCGCAATATTCGGAGGAGCTTACGATTCTTTCTAAAGATTTTCCGCGGATTTGGGCGTCACGTGACGTCATCAGAGCACGCGTTCAGACAAAGCCGTCTTCGATTCACGTGCGTCGAACACGTGTACAGCTAAACGGTCACGTTTTAGAACGGACATAGCTGTGAAAGAGCGATTTCGTGCGACCGACAATCCCGCCAAGTCAAGCAGCCTAGTTTTCCGCAACCGTGCTGGTTATATGTGCGATTAAAAGCCTAAAAATTGTATTTATTTATTTCCTTGAACTCATCTAGATCAACTCAACTCAGTATATTCAACGCGATTAGTTTTTTTTGGGGGGATTACTTATTTATATATTTTTAACATATTTTATACATTGATTTAGATTTGTTTATGGTGAATTATACATTGACTTAACGGACCATTTAAATAGAATTAGTTTCAAATAAATTTGTATGCAAATTTTAGGACAGATACGGGTAATATGTTACTTGTTTGTGTGTTTATTTATATGAACTTACTTATTTCATTTGATTTGTAAAAGTTGAAGAACTCTGCGTTAGGGGACAAAGGCATTAGGGTTGTAGGAAAAGTACTGACTAGCCCAGGGGGTGAGCAGAAGTCGGTTTGAGACGCACCCATGACGAGGAAACTCCGACCAGTAGGCCTGTAAAGCCACTGATCTGAGATCAGTTTTCAGACTCCGCTGTATGAGGAGTCAGAGTTGGAGTGTAAGGAGAAAACTGATTCCGGATCAGAGTAAAACTGTTACTGTTTCTCTTAAAGGGACAGTGCACAGATTACGGTGGAGTAAGGGAGTGTGTAAGAGGGCGCAAGGCCAGTATAAGGGTCTAGGGTTAATGGAAGAAATAGATAATAACAAAGACGGACCCATAGTGTATTGAAGTTTATTATCCAGTTTATTAGAAACAGCTGCTTTCTATTCAGACTCTAGCCAATTTGTCAGGTGTTTTTTATTTATTTATTTTTTTTGGACAAAGCACAATGACTGACCCTAGTACCACTGCTCCATCTTATACACTTGTACAGGCATCGCACACGTACACACACAAGTTTGTCTTACTATCCTAGTGAGGACTTTTCCTTGACATGTTTATTAATGCAGCTGAATGCTATGTCTACACCTAAACCTAACTGTAACCTTAAACCCAGTAACCACGGGGAGAACTTTTTGCATCTCTTGTTGTTTATTATTATTATTATTATTATTATTATTATTATTATTATTTGTAGTAGTAGTAGTGGTTGTTGTAGTAATAGTAGTAGTAGTTGTTGTTGTAGTAATAGTGGTGGTAGTAGTATTTGTTGTTGTTATTGTTGTTGTAGTAATAGTGGTAGTAGTAGTAGTAGTTGTTGTTGTTGTAATAGTAGTAGTAGTAGTAGTAGTTGTTGTTGTTGTTGTAATAGTGGTAGTAGTAGTAGTAGTAGTTGTTGTTGTAGTAATAGTAGTAGTAGTAGTAGTAGTTGTTGTTGTTGTAATAGTGGTAGTAGTAGTAGTAGTAGAAGTAGTTGTTGTTGTTGTAATAGTAGTAGTAGTTGTTGTTGTTGTTGTTGTTGTTGTAATAGTAGTAGTAGTTGTTGTTGTTGTTGTTGTTGTTGTAATAGTGGTAGTAGTAGTAGTAGTTGTTGTTGTTGTTGTTGTAGTAATAGTAATAGTAGTAGTAGTTGTTGTTGTTGTTGTTGTTGTTGTAATAGTGGTAGTAGTAGTAGTAGTAGTTGTTGTTGTTGTTGTTGTTGTTGTAATAGTGGTAGTAGTAGTAGTAGTAGTTGTTGTTGTTGTAATAGTAGTAGTAGTAGTAGTTGTTGTTGTTGTTGTAATAGTAGTAGTAGTAGTAATTGTTGTTGTTGTTGTTGTTGTAATAGTGGTAACAGTAGTAGTTGTTGTTGTTGTTGTAATAGTAGTAGTAGTTGTTGTTGTTGCTGTAATAGTAGTTGTTGTTGTTGTTGTTGTTGTTGTTGTTGTAATAGTAATAGTAGTAGTAGTAGTTGTTGTAATAGTGGTAGTAGTAGTAATATCAGTAATATTAGTTTTAAAATCAGTTTTTGTAATTTTTTAAAAGGAAATACAAAGAAAGAAAAAAATTTTCTTTGTCAGAACTTTCTGTCCCTTGAGGACATTTGGTCTCCATATAAAATCACGCTTTAGTGACCTTTATGGCGCCTGGAGCTGGAAAACTCACCAGGATATAAATACATCTTCCTTTTCTTTCTTTCTTTCTTTTTCAGGCATGAAAATGAAAACGAAAACGTATCTATTACAAAAAATTCTCTCTGGACTCACAGCAGCCCTTCACTTCTCCCGTCCCCCCTTACCCTTCTGAATATTCACATTTCACTCATTAACCCTTGTCTGAAAACATTTCCACATCTGAAGAAGATGAAGAAGTGAAGCGTGAATGATACAATCCTGTGCTCTGGAGTGGATTATTCCAGTCTGCGTGTATGGAGGTGTGTTTTTTCTTTTCTTTTTTTTCTTCTTCACTTGTTTCACTTGTGATGTCTGAATATTTCTACAATCCGGAAATAAAGTCTACAGGAACTGAAAGTGGGACGCGATGAGAGTCGGTGAGTAGATCTACTGTATACTGAATACTGGAACAGGTCTACACTGTTTGATTTTATTTTATTTTATTTATTTTTTAATAGCTGCTTTGGTTCAGGGTGGTGTGTGTGTGTGTGTGTGTGTGTGTGTGTGTGTGTGAAAGTAGAAAGCTATTCACTTAGATCTGGGAAGTGCTTTTGTCGGGTAAATAGGTGTCTATAAGAGTCTATAAAAGTAAGAGACCGTTGGATTGATGTTTACAGGATTTATTTATTTATTTATTTATTTATTTATGACTCGGTGATCTAGTAATAAACTCCATGGTGCGTCCGTGCGCTCAAAATAAATAAATAAATAAATATAAACCCCTCAAGGTTTAGATTGTTTCATTAAAAATATCTTGTTATGGTTTTATACACGTCCGTGGCTTTTTTATTATTATTATTATTATTATTATTATTATTATTATTATTTTCCCCTCAGTGGGATTATAAACATTAAGATTTAAAGCGTTAACCTTTCACATCTCGCGCATGTCCGCTTTTATTCCTCTTACACTGTGAACATTGCTTACCACTTCCGTTCTGGTTTTCCAGAACACACACACACACACACACACACACACACACACACACTAATGTATTAAAGCTAAATATGTCTGTATTAATCCACCAAAATATGAGTAAGTTAACAACAGCAACAAAAATAACACACACGCACGCGCGCACACACACACACACACACATACACATGTACAAACAAACACACACCTTTGGTGAGTCACAATCATTCCTGTAGATTGTTCTTGCACTCTAAAAACACTGGGTTATTTTTAAGCCAATGGCTGGGTAAATTTAGGACAGAACACACTTGGGGTTAATTAACCCATAAAGTTGGGTTGTTGGAGGGCCGGTGTGGGTGCAGGTTCGTTCCAACCAAGCAGAAGCCACACCGGAGTCTACTGAAAGCTCAAGTTCAACTGATTAAACAGGTGGAATCCGGTGTGACTCCTGCCCGGTTGGAATGAAAACCTGCACCCACCCCGGCCCTTTCCGGATAAGACTGGGCACTCCTGTTTGATACTTTTTTCCCTAAAGTTATCCTAAAATGCAATTTGTCTGTGTGCTAAAATTCTACTAAAACGCTCACGAAATAAACAAACCATTTAATGTCATTCAGGTGACGTTTATTAAAATCAGTTGAACATTAGTCAGATGTAAGACCTGGAGTTGACGCATCTTCTGACAAATCTCCCTGACATCTGGGAAGACAGGAGTCCCGCTCCTTTCCATCTGAAAAGCTGTAAAAGAGGAAAGAGTGTTGGTTAGCTGTTAGCTACAAAATATTGAGAAATGCCTTTGGCCTTTAACTGAGAACTTGCGTTACAGAATCCCAAATTGTGTGATTTTGGAAAAGTGACCTCCACTCTCCTAATGAACAGAATGGCGCTGTGGCCTCACTGGGAAAATCTAGCTGACTTGAGAGTATTTCTTTTCCAGCCTTTAGCATGTCACCGCCAATCCTTTTGCACAACCTGATTAATTTAACCAACATTACAGAGATAGTGGGAAGCATTACAACCTACTGTAACCCCATCCTCGCTTTTTGTCACGTTAGCCTTGTGAAGAACTTTTGATCTTGACATTACTGAGCTAGCTAAGTTCTGTTAGCCACTGACTGTCTGCACCTATTACCCGGCATTAACATTCACAGAATACATGAAGAAACACGGCCCTAACCCATCCTCCTAATGCTAATTACTACAGCTTGCCTTGTCCAAAACACGTGCTAAATGTAGTTAACATTAACCCACTCTCTGTATCACATCATGGTGAATAGCTGTAATGCTATGTTAATGTTAACTCTCAAAACGTTCAAAAATGGGAACTCTCAAAAAAATGGGAATATCTAACATTACCGTGAGCTGTATGTTAAAGTAATGTTATCATCTCAGGTGAGTGTTTACGTTAGCATCACTCATCCCTACTGTGATCAGTGACAGCATCCAGCTAGCTACCCCCATCTTTTTTCACATGATTCATTTTTCACATAATTCTTTCACACGATTCATCTATTTTCATGCGATTCTTTTAGACATTTAGTTTATTTTCATGCGATTCTTTTAGACATTTAGTTTATATTCATGCGATTCTTTTAGATATTTAGTTTATTTTCATGCGATTCTTTTAGACGTTTAGTTTATTTTCATGTGATTCTTTTCACACGATTCATCTATTTTCATGCGATTCTTTTCACACGATTCGTCTATTTTCATGCGATTCTTTTAGACATTTAGTTTATTTTCATGCGATTCTTTTCACACGATTCATTTATTTTCATGTGATTCTTTTAGACGTAGTTTATTTTCATGTGATTCTTTTCACACGATTCATCTATTTTCATGTGATTCTTTTAGACATTTAGCTTATTTTCATGTGATTCTTTTATACATTTAGTTTATTTTCATGTGATTTTTCACATTTAATTTATATTCACGTGTGGTTTTTCTCACGTGATCCTTTTCACATGATTTATTTTCACGTGATTTGTTTATTTGTACATGTGACTTTCCACGTCATTCTTTTCTACATGTGATTCATTTATTTTCACATGTAATTCTTTTCACACGATTAATTTTTTCACCTGTGATTCTTTTGACGTGGTTTGCTTTTCACGTGACTCTTTTCGCATGCGATACTTTTTACGTGATTCATTTATTTTTGCATGTAATTCTTTCCACACGATTCATTTTTCACGTGATTCTTTTCATGTGATTTGGTTATTTTCATGTGACTCTTTTCGCATGTGATTCTTTTTTTTACGTGATTCATTCGTTTTGAACGTGTGATTATTTTCCAAACGATTCATTTGTTTTCACGTTAATATTTCACGTGTAGGGCGTGTAGTTTTATTTTTCCGCTTGTCATTTCTGACATATTATTCATATGACTTTTACTTGAATTCACTGATCATTGGTTATAACATGTAGATCTTATTTTATCTCCTATGTAGTGCACTTACAGGGCACTATTTGGGATTAGACCCATGTCCCATTAAGCAGTGAAACCATGGAAACGAGCTTGGACGTCATGAAGTCCTCAGACCTCATCAAGAAGGAGCGTCTGGATTACGGCGGGTTTGGGGAGGTGTTTCTGTGCTACCACAAAACGCTGGGACATGTGGTGCAGAAGACGGTCTACACAGGACCACCTCGTAATGAGTGAGTATTTGTGTGTCTGCGTTACACAAGACGAGATTCGACCACAGAAGACAAGACTGGATCAGAAATGACCAAACCAGAAAATACAAGACCATGACAGACCAATAAGAAAAGAAAAGACAAGACCAAATGAGACCGGAAAAGACAAGGCCAAATCAATCAACACCAGACTACATAAGACCAATCTAAAAATGATGAAACAAGAAGAAGAAAAAATACAAGAAATGACCAAATCAGGTAAGACCAGACAAGACTAACCTAGATCAGAAAAGATTAGACAAGACTAGACAGGACCAGACAAAAAAAAAAAAACAGACCAGAAATGATAAAGCCAGAGAAGACACAAGACCACTTTGTCATGAGTGAGTATTTGGGGTTTGCATTACACAAGACCAGACAAGATAAAATCAGAGCCCACACAAAGACCACACAAGACAAGACTAGAGCAGAAATAACAAAACAATAAATATCAGATTAGACGCACAGACAAAAAAAAGGAACCACCATGTCATGAGTGAGTATTTTGGGTTCTGCATTACACAAGACCACATAAGACAAGATAAGACCACATAAGGCAAGACAAGGCCAGACTAGATTGGACAAGGTCAGAAAAGACCAGACCAGGCACGACAAACTGAAATAAGACATGACCAGACCTGACAAGACAACACACGACCAGCAAAGACAAGACCAGACCAGCCAAGACAACACCAGACAAGACCAGCTAAGACAAGTCATGACCAGACCAGCCAAGGCAAGACCAGACCAGACCAGCTAAGACAAGTCAAGACCAGACCAGCCAAGGCAAGACCAGACCAGCCAAGATAAGACCAGACAAGAACAGTTAAGACAAGTCATGACCAGACCAGCCAAGATAAGACCAGACCAGACCAGCCAAGACAAGTCAAGACAAGACCAGACCAGCCAAGACCAGTCAAGACCAGCCAAGACCAGACCAGCCAAGACCAGTCAAGACCAGTCAAGACAAGACAAGACCAGACCAACCAAGACCAGACGAGACCAGTCAAAACAATCCATGACAAGACATAGCTTTTAAATTGAGGTTTAAAATTTCTTCCTCGTGTCTCATGTGGATTTCTTCTTTACCGTTTATGCTTTCTGTCACGATATTGCTCTCATAGACACAAATCATGACAGAATTCTTTGGTCATGAGTTAAAAACGATCGTCTCAGATCGACAGATGTGATGTTTACATCTATCTCATTTATGCAACTGAGCAGTTGAGGGTTAAGGGCCTTGCTCAGGGGCCCAGTGGTGTGGTGGCAGCGTGGTGGTGCTGGGATTTGAACTCACGACCAACCAAATACTGCTGCAAAGTGAATATTTACAGTATAAAAGGCATCGTATTTATGGAGGTTACAGACCATGAGACTTTTCAGTCTTTCAGTCAGTAACCTTTTAAAGTGTTCTGCTTCCCTTTTTCATTCTCTGGGGCCGTTTTGTTGACTCCTGTGGTTTTGTCTCCCTGTTCCTCAAACAAGAACTAGGATACATTGTGTGTGGAAATGAAAATGTGATTTGGGGAACCAAAGTTTGTGCGTATGCACATTTTTGTGTGTTAATTAATGAATTCCTTTTTTATTAAAGTTCCATTCCTATATATATATATATTCAATTCATTGTGCTGTCACCCTCAGCCATTGACTCACATTATCAAATAATGTATAATGTTAAAATATAACATAATTGAACAATTTTATGGCGCAAATATGTATGAATGGTTTTATTTAAATTTTATACTGAATGCTGACTTCACACAGGTCAATGCACACAGTGTAAAATAATAATTAATAAGAATAATAATGCTGTAGGCTTTATGTAAGTGGCGTGTTGTTGTGCATGCAGGCAGACGTCGTCTCTGCTGGAGGAAGGCAGTCTGATGAACAGGTTGAAACACGAGCGCGTGGTTAAATTGCTGGGGGTTATACTGGAGGACAGAGATTACTCGCTGGTCATGGAGCTCATTCCTAATGGCAACCTGCTGTCCATGCTGCAGAAAGTGAGAATGCCAAACTCATCAATATCTAACCACCTGATGTTTCCAGTGCTGGAGTTTCCACTTTGCTTTACACACAGTAACTAGGAACAATAATAGTAGTAGTATAATACAGTAGTAGTAATAACCAGAGATGGACTGAGAAATGAAAGTATAGACAATGTCTCAAATTCTCACTCAGTAAAGCGTTCTAACTGTAAAAAAAAAAAAAAAAAAAAAAAAGAATTTCTTTTAGTCGTGCTTTCACCCGAAGATGATTTTTGTTGTAAAGCAACTGCATCGTTTTGATCGAACCCATCATTCAATCTGTGCGCAGTATTTACCTTTAGACTCCCTGACTAGCCTATTATATTAGCAACTGGAATTGATGCTAGTCTGACCCAGCATTAGCAAAGAAAACAGGCTAATTTAGTTAGCAAATTAGCAAAACAGCATGGTTTTTGGAATGAGATATTAGGGAGGTAAAGGATGAGCCTCATTCTGTACAAGTCTTTGTGTTGTTCGGATTACTGAACATTGTACAGAGTGCAAGACTGCAGTCTGACGGATTATCCATATTTAGACGGTCACAGAGATAGCTATAGCGCTAACTACACTGTGTAGAATGAGATGATGAATTGTCAGTTTTTTTTTGTTGTTGTTGTTGTTTTTTGCACACTGATGAATTGATTGTATGCTAAACTGAGCCAATTTGATTGATGTATATATCAATGACTGGATATATAATGTGTATATAATGGAAATGTGGCAAAGCATTATTTAAGTATTGTAATAAAGTACAAACATGCTACTCTTTGGAAATATATTTTCAGCGTCAAACATTGAATCATTGAAATGAATCCCATCTGTTTGCAACGTTTCTTATACGTTAATATTTCAATGCTGCGCTCTTTGATGAATCCAGGTGAAAGTTCCAGTATCCATTAAAGGAAGGATAGTTCTGGAGACCCTGGAAGGAATGGTTTATCTAACAGACAACCACGTCATTCACAAGGACCTGAAACCGGAAAACATCCTGGTCGATGAACATTTCCATATAAAGGTACAGTAACGTTTGGGATTGTTGACCCTGATGCTGTACGTCCTGAGATATTGAGACATTTATGATATAAACTTTTACACGGTAAGAATTCTGACGCAGGTGGACGCAGCTAAACGATAAAATGACCTAACTAAAGATGCTAAGAATAAAACGAACTAGTTAGTTAATTCACAGTGAGCATTAAAAAGAACAGCATTTTAAAGTAAAGTTATAGTATGAGTGGTGTTATGGTAAAACTTGAACGTAAACTTTACGGAGTAAAACCATTGTAAAAAAATTGTCGCGGAGACCGACCGATAACAAATCTACCTTTAAGATCGTATTGCACATTCGTTACTATACTTCTGCGAATGCAATATGTTTATGTTTACCACGTATTGTAAATTTCCTGAGGGTTTACATCGAGGTGTTGGACTGAAGCGTTGTGCGTTTCGTGTCAGATCGCAGACCTCGGACTGGCCACGTGTCAGACGTGGAGTCGGCTGACGAGGGAGGAGTCGCGCAGACAGAGTCGTGCAGGCAAGAAGTCGAGCGTGGCGGCGGCCGGGACACTGTGCTACATGGCTCCTGAGCACCTGGAAAGCATCAACACTCGCTCCACTGAAAAATCGGACGTTTACAGCTTCGCCATTGTAGTGTGGGTCATTCTGACCAACCAGGAGCCTTATGAGAGTGAGTGACGTAGAACATGAGACACTGTGAATACACGGTTATGTTTGTAACCCAGTCCATAGACATGAATTCTGTCCCTTTAGCTCGGTATCTTGGTGCAAAAATGCAACAAAAGTGGTAGATTATGGACTGCAATATGATCACAGGACATTGTGTTAAATTTCATCCTGGGAATAGCATCGACATCATTAGCATTTTTTTAGCATTTCAACAAGTCATTGAATAAACGTTAATATCTACTTTTAAATTAAGATATCATCGAAATCAGTGTTGCTGTTGTTTTTTCTTTACATGGCACTACTGTACTATCTTGCTGCCAGTTTCTCGCAATATATGTAAGGAAACTCTCAATTGGTTTCAGAGGGAAAAAAAATCAAGGTGTTAGACTGGCCCAGTCAGTCAGCTGACTCGAATCCAGCTGAACAAGATTTAAAGACGATATGTTTAGAAGAACGGACCAAAATCACACCTGATTACTGCGGAACATTCATTTCTTCATACAGGAAGTGTCTTGAAGCGTCGTTACAAACAAAGGCTTCTCCACTAAGTATTAAATACATTTCAGTTAGCGTGTTCGATACTTTTTTCCCGTGTCATTCCTCTTTATTACACATAACTGCATTTATGCACTTTAATGTTGGGAATTCTTTATACTTCCAGATTTCTTGAGTTAACACCAAAGTCTGGTGAAAATTTCATGTGAATAACCTCATTGGAAATATATTTACTGAAAAAAATGTTGACGCGTTCAATACTTATTTCCCCCACTGTATAATCGGATACTTCTGCCATATCACCCACCCGATAGATTTAAAACCATTTAACTGACTTGGGAGTTAAATGATTCGACCCCCACTGCGATTGAGGTTTACTGTCAAAATGTACAGACTTTCAGCTGTTTGCGATGAACAACTCAAACAAAAGAGATTGAAATAGTTCGACACAACGAATGCTTCAAGTGGTTTCCCCCAAATTCAACTGAAAACGCAACTTATAATGATTTCCCCAGTTTTAAAAGTATTCACCCCCTTCATGGGAAGCATCTTTAGTACTTAGTAGAATTTTGATTGCAACTGTATAATGGCTCTATATCTCAATCTGGTGGTGTAAGACTAGCATTTAATATCTTTGTCTGGCCTTATCTGGCCACGAGCTTTATTGGACATGTGCACTTTGTGTGCGTGCACTACGTATATAACAATACACGGAGACACGATGTCGCAACTTTGGAAACGCGCGAAATGATCATATTATCATTCCTTTCATCGTGCATCTAATGCAATGGCGCTGCCTTTCAATATCAAACTTCTGTTCGTAGCACTTCTTGTAATTTATTCGCAGTTGTATACGGACAAAACAACGCACGGTGTTTTTGCATTGTTTACAATTTAGAAATGTAAAAAATGAATCTTTCGAGTCATTGAAACAAGCCGTCAGAGCCATTAGGGAAGCTGTAGAAAGGCCCTGTAATTGTTACTAGATGAGTGAAATATTGACTAACAAGACTAATATTTGGACAGTCTAATCTGTCTAATCTTTTTTTTCCCAGTCTAATATGTTTTTTTTTCCCCAGTAGGGTTATTTTTTTATCCAGTATATTTATTAGTGGAAATGACTGTGTGATGGGTTCAGCTTTGTGTTTTTGGTGCTATGGACCAGCCTTTGGACTGAGCCTGCATCGTCCTGTTCTTCATTTTCCAGATGCTATTAGTCAAGACCAGATCTGCCAGTGTGTGCGTAAGGGAGACCGTCCAGATGAGACCCTTATTCCAGGCGATTCACCAAAAGAGATTATCACTCTTATGAAAAAATGCTGGGAGCACGACCCTCAGAAACGACCCCGGTTTAAAGGTCTGGGCTTCGGGTATTTATTTGTATGTAATATAATAAAAATAAAAAAAAGTAATTATATTTCCTGAATTTTTTAAGGTTTGGATAATATCAATTATTATAGTAGGTCACACTGTTAATGTAGTGGAAGTAATCCATACAAGACCATTAGAGATTAGAGAGTCTGTAAAATGCCTTGCATGGACCAAGTGGTGAAGCTGCATCATCATGCCATTGTATAAACCATGGAAATGATGTCTTTTTCTTTTTTTAAAAAAAAGAAAGAACAACCTTTTTGAATTTTTTGATGAAATATCGGGATCAGATGGAAAAAATGTCAGACTGTTAAGTTGTAATTCTTTGAATCATGCTTTCCACTTTATTTCAATTTCTTTCTTTCTTTCTTTCTTTCTTATCACAGAGAGCTATGACTCATTTTCGGCTTTCTATAAGAACAACCTGGAACGAGACGTTGAGCAGGATCTACGTGACCTTAAGGTAAGTGTTGCTGCGTGCAAAAGTTTGCACGCCCTTTATTTCCGGGATGAAAATAAGAATTGGATGCAGGCTAATAAAAATGAACAATACTTAAATAATAAAAAATAAAATAAAAAAATACAGCATGGGATGCAATATGAAACTCAGGAAGACGATAAAAGATTAGAGGCAGTTATAGAGGCAAAGGGTGGGCCTACATGTTATTAGAGAACATTTCTATTTATTCACGTTCAGAAATTTAATGCACTTCTTTTTTCTTTTCTTTTTTTTTGGCAAGTTTTACTTGGAGTTTAGTATCTTCAGTATCTCTGTGTCCAATACTAGACCCACGTTCCACGTCCAGTAATCTATTAGAATGAAACCGTTATGAACAGTTGAACGTTGTGATAAAGGGATGGTGTTCGTTTATTTGTGTGTGTGTGTGTGTAATTGAGAAGATGGTTTAAAACCTGATAGATGTTATTAATTTCATTGTGCTTGAAATGAATATTATTTCATTATATCTCTCTTTCATGCAGGATGTGTATGAAGGTCCATCGGAGCTGCTGGAGAAGTTAAAAACACTCACAACAGAGTCTACCGCTGCAGGTACTCTGACCTCCAAATGAACAACAATATGAATGATCTTACTATTTATCTGGATGGTATAAGGCGCTCATTGGTTTTGTAATAAGTGAAAAATTTTTCTCAACTAAATTCTTTATGTAAGGAATAAAACACTTGCCAGCGTGCATGAGAAATAATCAAAACAACACGGTGGTGTGATGATATGGAGTTGCTTTTCTTTATTCATTAAAGACTTTTTATCCATTTAGAATTACATTTAATCTCGATTAACGTCGTTTTCTCACTTATATTATGAGCAGCTATAAACAGTCCTTCCCTCACCAGCCTCTCTTTTTCCCTCTCACTTCAAATGAATAAGATATAATTTAAAAAAACTCAGCTTGTCATGTTACAAAAAAACAAACAAACAGAAAGCATGATCTGTGATTTGCAGATGCTGTTATTAAAAAATATAATAATAATAATAATAATAATAATAATAATAATAATAATAATAATTCCCACCTTCGGACCAAACAGAATTGAGAATTCAACAGTGCTGTGGTATAAATACTTATAATGAAGAGGTTTCTCAGTATGAACTGCTCCTTTCTGATCATTCTAGGTAGGATAATAGGTGGAGTGTAGCATTAAGGTTAGTCAACAACACAAGAAGTGAGGACAAGTAAACGAATACAATATTATGATAATAACAAACATGTTAGCTTTGAGTTTCGTTATTGTCGGGAGCTCAGGCTAACCAGACAAAATTATTTGAGGAATTGATCAAATTGGTGAAAGGGGGAGAGATTCATAAAAAAAAATAAAAAAAAATGTATTAGTTTATTTATTTATTTATTTATTTATTTTATTTTGGTAGATCATCCATCTTAATCCCTGAATGTTCTCCAACTCAGCAAAATAAATAAATAAATAAATAGATGCCAAACAGATACTTGATCGTTAAATCAATACATCGTAGTTGCATATTTACTAAAGCTTATGTAATATTAATGTTCACTTTCCTCATGTCAGGCCTGGCGGCTCCGTCCTTTCTGCAGTGCTCCGGTGACTCGCCCACCCCTCTGAGGAGTTCAGACCTGGGCCCGGTGGAAGCCAGCTTGGAGGACCTCAGTTTAATGACCTCAGGTGCCTTTCAAGTGGACGCCATCCCTGATCCTCCTCCCGCCCCTCTTAACCTGGAGCAGAAACTGAACCAAGAGTTAGACTACCACAAACACGGTAGCTACACCAGCGGGCAACAGCCCAACCTCTCTTCGTACCTTTTCCCTGTTCCGGTCGTGCAGACTACGTCGAGTTCCAACTGGGCTGGAGATCTTCCTCAGCAGGTGTCCTCAGTGCAGTCTTGGTCCAAACCTAACCCTTATCTGAGTCCTCAGGATATTCCGGTCCGGCCGGATTACGACAGGGAGATGTCGGCGCCGTACTCGCAGTGTGGACCGCACCAGCCGTCCAAACCTTTCGAGCGCATGCAGTCATGGCCTTCTGACCTCTCTGCAGTGGGGATCGCCCCGCAGACTGAAACAGGTACACATACACAGTGTTGTCGTACAGGGTGTGTCACTGTGTATAAAAGAATACAAATAATTCAAAAGAATCATTATAATTAATAACACTTGGGACAAATATTCTGTCAAATAAGGTTAAAACTGACTGAAATCAGACAGTAACGCATAAAGAATTAACTACACAATGATCTGCAAAACAGATATGGACCAATATTGCAGGATATTTGCAGATTTATAGGATGTTTAGATAACTAACCTTCATACTTCTACAAAAATGTCACAATTCTTCCATAAACAACTGCATGGAAACAAGCTCCACCCACTAATCCCTTCTTAATATGCATATGACACGCCCTTGCATAAATATCTAATTTACATGAAACACACCCTAATTTTTGCAGATGTTGTTATAGTGAGATTTAAAAAAAAAAAAACAAACAAACAAAAGGAAAGTAGTATCTATATAAATCTAAATTTACTATGTCGGTATATGATCCATACACTCGTTGTCCACTTTATTAGGAACACCCGCACGTTCGCGCAGTCGTCTAATCAGCCGATCGTGTGGCAGCAGCGCAATGCATAAAATCATGCGGATACAGGTCAAGAGCTTCGGTTAACGTGCACAGTATCTCCGTGACTTTAACCCTTTCAGAACCTGACGATCTCCTGGGATTTACACACATAACTTAAAAGGCTGAAACATCTTGTAGATGAGAGCGATCAGAGGAGAACGACCAGACTGGTCTGAGCTGACAGGAAGTCTATAGTAACGCAAATAATCACTCTTTACGCTCGTGTTGAGCGGAACAGCATCGCACAGATCACTTTTATTCATTTATTTTCTACGTGAATGTTGATGTTAAAGTGGACAGTGAGTGTATATTCTTTTATGATTTCAGCGCACTAGTTATTTTAGGACTTTACCGTCCAACCTCCTATGAAAAGCGTCAACATCACGTTTCTTCCCGACGTCGTGTTTTAGGCGGATCTCTGTACATCAGTCAAGCCAGTGGGATTCAGATCGGGAACAACAACACCATGCATTACCGCAGTGTCGACAGCTGTTCTCTCGGCTCGCAGTCCAGCACGGCGTTATCCAACACAAAGTATAAAGAGCTACTGTTGCAGTATGGTGAGCCTCTTTCACACGTATTCTTCACGGGGTTTTATATATATATATATATATATATATAGTCTCACACTCACGGTTTCGAATACAGATCGATTAGAAACAAATATACTAATGTTCCTGTTCTACACGCCGCACGTTCGGCGGTGATAATGCCACATGGATTGAGTGTGTGTTGTTCTCATGCAGTGGACCACAGTGTAACTGATGAACATCTGGAGCTGGTGCAAAAGAACGTAGGCGGGACGTGGAAAACCTGTGCCAGGAAGCTGGGCCTCAGCGACGTGGAGATCGACCACATCGAACACGACTACATGCGTGACGGCCTCGCCGAGAAGGTCCACCAGATGCTGGAGCGCTGGAAGATGAAGGAAGGTCTTCAAGGGTGTACGGTGGGAAAACTCTGTAGTGCCCTGGAGGGGTCCATTAAAGCAGATGTGCTCATCGAACTACTCCATAAGTCTCAAGACTACACCGTTTTTTCGAATGCCAGCACTCAGAGCCTGATTTAAGTTAAAGTTCTAGTCCAGGGGAAACTTTTATATAGTAATAATAGCAGTGGATGTTGTTATTATTATTATTATTATTCTTTTGATACATCTTCGTTTTAGTTCTGTTTTCATTTTCGTACTTTTGAATACATGTTATTTCTAGGGTCGGGGTTTCTACATTTTAATATAATTCTTTAGTTTGGGTGGTTTTTAAACTTTTCTTTTCGTGATTTCTGATAAACAGATTTCGGTTTTCAGAGTTACACAAAGAATTGACAAAAAATTTTACTTGGGGGGGGGGGTTGAGAGAAAGCACAGCGTGCCACTGCATCACAAGTCGTTTAATCGTTTTATCGTTTTCAAATCAAAAGAAGTGAAAAAGAAATGATCGATTTGATTATTTTTAATGAGCCTGCATGCATGTATTTTGAACACCAACGTAAGGGTTTAAAATGACGGGATATATCGGCAGAAAATTCACCATCAGTCTAGTGTATGTTTACAATATAAACTCTCCTGACCATCGAGTCAAATAAAATAGTTTTCCTTCTCTCTCTCTCTCTCTCTCTCTCTCTCTCTCTCTCTCTCTCTCTCTCATTCTCAAAATGACCAAAAATCACTTTACAAATTGCGAACGTTATTGTAAATAATTCAAATACTTTTAATTTACTTTTAAGAGTTCTTTATTTGTCCCTCCGGAGAAAACCCTTAAGGGTCTTTTCTCAAAAAGGGATCCAACTAGAACCTTTTGAAGAGCTATAGATCCCAAAGTTATGCAACGAAGCCTTAAAGAACCCTTCAGAAACCAGGATAGCTCAATTTGATGTGCCTGACAGGTTCTACGTAGTAAGAATACAAATAATTTCCAGTGAAATGGAGTTTGTATGATAAGCTTCCCCATTTAATACACTCTTAAAAAAAGAAGAAGAAGAAGGGTTCTTCGAAGGTTCCTTAAGGGTTTGTTAGATAATAAAGGGCTCCTAGCTTCCAAAATAGTAATATTAATGAGTTCTACCTTCAGTTTTGTTGTAGGGTTCTACACTAAACCTGTAAGGGTTTCCTCAGAGGGTGTGAGCGTGTAAGACTTTTTGATAACCGTTTTACCAAAAAAATAAATAAATAAATAAAACAATTGGCAAATTTACAGCAAAAGACTGCAATTTTTCCGCAGCTGTTTATAGTGTTTCAACTGAGAATAAACAACAGCAGCAATTGCACACTTGATTTCCGTTCCCGTCTCGCTGTCTCCCGGGTCACATTTACATGAAGGGTTTAGGATGTGGCCGTTGTGGTAGCCAAAACGTTATTTTGGTTTTTCTTTGGACATTCAAAGCAAAAATCCTCAGGAAATTCTTTACAGGTGATCACTGTTATATTCACAACTTAGTGCAACCATTTTGTGTGCTCTTTATGAGTTAATGAGCGTTATCGTATACATCAAAGTGGGACTCCCAAGGCTCCGTGAAGCAGAGAGTTCAGACATAATTCTAATCATTCTAATAAATCACCCAAATATCATCGTAGACATTGAAATAATATTCAGGAAGACGTATGTGGACACCTGAGCAACATAATTATATGAGCTGGATGGACATCCCATTCCAAAACCAAGGGAGTTAATATGGAGACGGGTAAAAACCTCCACTCTTCTGGGAAGACTTTCCACTCGATTATGGAGTTATTATTGTGCTCGTTCAGCTACAAGAGCATTAGCGAGGTCAGGCAATGATGTCAGACTGCCGTCGGCTTTCCAGTTCATCCCAGAGGTGGTCACCGGGGTTGAGATCAGGGCTCTATGCAGGACAGTCGAGTTCGTCCACTCCAACCTTAACACACCATGTCCTCATGGAGCTCGCTTTGTGCACAGGGGCGTCGTGATGCTGGAACAAGGTTCGGGCCTGGGAGGGGAATTATAATGCTACAACATACAAAGACGTTCTAAACAAACGTGTGCTTCCAACATTTGGAAACAGTCTGGGGAAGAAACACACATGGGTGTGATGATCAGGTGTTCACATAACTTTTACCATATAGTGTAAAACTGCACTGTGGGGATCTGGGGAATTTATCTTGAAGTTAGAGGCATCCCTGGCTGCAAAAAGTTTGAGAGCCGCTGTTGTGTATATGTGTGTGGTTGTTTTCTGTATTGTGACGTGCTTAAGGCCGAACAGACACAAGTAGTTCCTGTAAGAACAAATACTGACCGGATGAATGAATATAGTATATAAAATAAAGACCTTGAACTGCCAGAAAACTTTCTGATAAAGTTTATCATCAGGTACACCGACTGGGCAAACATAATCATTGGACATTTTATAAATCACATAATATGTCCCGTAGGTGTATTCGGTAGGTTTACATTGCTATGTGTATCTACTGTATGTGTACAGTATATTGCTTTTTACCGAAGACCGTCGATGAGATATTGAGTGTTTCTCAATGACAAGAAAACGAAGAACAGACTTTTGGGAAGTACAGTCTTGCCAAGTAACCATGCAAGAACGAACTCACGTGTACAAGTTTGCGCAATACCTCAGTCAGACTCAGACGTCTGGATTGTACAGTAGCCCTTTGGATTTCCTGGAACTGCAGCGCAATTAAAACTATCAATTCAGTTTAATCCTGATTTATCAGTTTAGTGCTAGTTCCCAAAGGAACACAGCCTTGCCCCCGACCCCCCCCCCCCCCCCCCCCCCACCAAACATTGGAATACACCGTTTATATTATGAGCTTAATTATATTATGACCACAATATATTATTACAACTATACATTATATTATGACAACTATATATATATATTGTAATATATCTATATATTACAAATTCCCACTTAAATTTAAGTCAAAATACGAGGTCTATTCGTTCAGATTAAGAACGTCCGTCATGGTTGTGAGATGAATCTTCCATTGTAGTGATGATGTCGCAATAAACTATGGGACTTTCCATTTCGTTCCTGTTGGCAAGTCAACAACCAATACATCCTTCATTTTTATTGGGAAAAGGTTCCAGAACACTTCTAGTGGGTTTTTAACTGTTTTTTTGTACTTTGGGTATTGAAAGATAACGTCTGGTGAGGACATACAAGTGCACGTATTGAGAAACACTCATTATTTAGGTGATGGACTGCTCGGAGCAGAGCTACTATTGAGATAGAATGTTATGACATCGATATCACAATATAAGTATCATCATTACCATTAAGTGTATGCTTTTACAGATCATTTTTAAATGACTGGACATAAAAAAAAATCTAAATAAAAAATAAAATAAAAAAGTTTCTTTTTTTATTTTTTTATTACTCACTTTCTGTCTTTCTCATCATGAAATTATTTCATTTTTATAAATGCTAGATAGACATATCTGAAGCCAGAGTAGCCCTTGTTGGGATTTTTTTTTTGTGTGTGTGTGTATTTATTTAGCAAAACCTCAATTTATTAAAGTTGTATATTTGCTATATACCATGTATTGTAAATATATTTTCAATAGCAGACTCAGTATGCAATCATTTGTACTTCAGCTTTACAGATTCTCAGTGCACACCTTTCAGTGCCATATTTTCCGATTTAGATACTTATCGAATATTTCTCTAAAGCATGCTTTAAGGTATTAAAATATGGAACCTACATTGTGTCTCTTTTTAATTATTTGGTGCATGTCTTGCCAACAAGTTATTGTTTACTTCTATATGGCACGATGATTTAATGGTGTAATTGAATGGGATTAGAAGTATGTTGTGCTATAGTTTGTGTATTTATATGTTTTAGTGTGTATTTTTGCATGAACACAAACTCGTACATGATGGAACACAAGAACAGTTGTGTTTCGAGTTAGTCCCTAAATCCATTTACTGATTTGGGGGGGGGGATGAATTCACATTCATTGTTCTAGTTGCAGTTGAGTTTCTGCCCAGTAACTTACAGAAATATCTGTCTTAGCAAGTCAGGACTATCTCAAGCTCATATTAGCCATCAAGAGGAAGCATAGACTTTATTACGGAACGGTCTGTACACATCAATTTCATTAATACATGGTGATCACTAAACGTACATAAATCATAAATGGTAAATGGTTTGCACTTATATAGCGTTTTTTTTTTTTACCTTGCCATCGGGAACAACTTGGGGTTCAGCATCTTGCCCAAGGACACTTCGGAATGTGGGGTCACCTGGGCCGGGAATCGAATCGCCAAACCTACGATTAGTGGACAACCCGCTCTACCACCTGATCCACAGCCGCTCCATTATTACAAGTTAATTATAACCACACCCTCATAGATGGCTTGTATGGCTGTGATTGGACAGTGAATGAATTTCAGTGTAGCACTGAAAACATCAACGCGCTGATGAAAGTGAAAGACAAAGCAATGGGGAATTTGATTTATTGTAATTACATACAATTACATTCTGATGTTTTTAATTCTTTTAAAAAAAAACAACAAAAAAAAACAGCAACAACTCTTCCTATAAAAGAAAAGCAATGAAGGATTTGCTTTTCAGTGTGGCCGGGTTTCCCCGTGCTGTGACTGCTTCATCTATCTGGCACGGAGTCTTTTTGTCGCTTTATCTGGTGACTGGATCTGAGCTCAGTGTTGCATTAAAGATAGTTCACAAGATATGATTGATGTAAATTGCCCTGCTCACAACCTTTCACCACAAAACGTTTATCCTCAAGACTGAGATGTTTATCCGTGTTGCATTACGAACAAGAAATGCCTGCACTGGGTGTGTTATATAACAATCCGTTTATTGAGGACCAAATATTCATGGCCAGGAAATTAAAGTTTAGGTTTGTCTTTGAAATTCATGGTGCAAGTAGGTAAAGCGAGCGCTCTTTTTAATACTGAACCGATTGAACTTTTTAGTTCACTTCCTGACATGTCTGAACACACCATCTGTACTTGCATATGCAGCTTGGTGTACTTCGCTATATCGACAATAATTACTCCCTGGATTCTTCTTCAGATTTATATACAGTGGTGGACAAAGTACAAGACGTCGTCTATTGGAGTGAAACTAGAGATACTGTACGTATAGTACCATGCTGCTCGAGTAACAATAGAAGTTACATTTCTACTTGTTATCTCTTTTTCATCAGAGGCCAAAAACTGGAATTACCGCCCGTCTGGGTTGGGCCTGTGTTCAGCACGGAATGTCTTTGTGATGTCACAATGCACAGTAGTGGTTAATGGTTTATATGGAAATAGACACTCAGGGCTTTAAGAATGAGCAGTTTTTATAAAGTGTTTCTTTTCTACTTTTTTTTTTTATACGTAGCCTTCTAGTTTTAAATTTTATAAGTGTATTGTGGTAGTCGTATACAGTACAGTGTTTTACTATAATAAAAAAAAAAGCTTTAGTTCTGCTGTCGGTTTTATCTCTGTACCAGCAGGGGGCTCACACCCCTCCACTTTTCCCATCACCCTGCTCTCCAGCAGCTAAACACAGAGTCCTGATACTCTACACACAGAAACCCAACAGTGTCCGCACTAATCTTACGACTAATCTTAGCAATAAAATAATTCTTTTGTTTATACTCATTCGCCTCGCACCTCCAGGGTCGGGGGTTCGAATCCCGGCTCCGCCCTGCGTTCACAGAGTTTGCATGTTCTCCCTGTACTTTGGGGGTTTCCTCCGGGTACTCCGGTTTCCTCCCCCAGTCCAAAGACATACGCTGTAGTCTGATTGGCATGTCCAAATTGTGTAAATGTTTTGGCACCCCGTCCAGGGGTCCAGTTCCCCGAGAACTCCCCGCAACCCTGTGTAGGATAGACAGTACGGAAAATAGATGGACGGATTATAAATCGAATTATTATTTTTTTACATCAAACGATTGTCGAGCATTTCAGGAACGTTGTTTTTCTCCAATTACAGCCTAACCTACGGAGGACCTGTCAAATAGGCACTTTTGGCATTTCCAAAAGTTTCCAAAACATTTCCAAACCTTTGAATAATATTGACACATATAGACATAATGATGCCTCCTCAAAGCCGGGGAAGCCAAAAAAAAGAAATACAAATAATCAAACGCCAACATATCGCATTAGACGTAGGGAGATAAAAACCAAAACAAATGAGGACATCAAACAGGATATTAGAACAGGATCACTGGAAAAACCAGAGCTTCCTGCATTGTCGTGGACCGTGTGCACACTGTAAACAGCTCGGTGGTTTCCACTGCTAGAAAACCTGAGATAGAAAGTGAAACAGACCGAGAACAAACCACTCTCACAAAACAGACCGAAGGACCTTTAAAGCGTGCGTTCTCTTTAAAGAGGCTGATCTCGAGACCTACAGGAGCGCCATCACTCACTGTAAGTGTTACCATTGACACCTTCTGTTCACATTAACGTCTAATCAGGTGTGTGCAGTAAAAAAAAAAAAAAAGATTTGTATTACTGACAGGGGTCTACAGTGTTTTTATAAAGATGTGTTGAGGAGGTGTGCAGGAAATCATCCAGGATTATACGTATACCATCAACTGTAATGATTACTCTAACATCTAGGACGTGAAGATGTAGAGCAGAAGAAGAACATGATCAGATCTCAGAGACCATCAGAAATGTGAGACTATACAGTGGCAAGAAAAAGTATGTGAACCTTTTGGAATTTCATGGTTTTCTGAATAAATTTGTCATAAAATGTGATCTGATCTTCATCTAAGTCAGGGGTATTGACAAATATAATGTGTCTAAAATAAAAACACAAAATAAATTCTGATCTTTCATGTCTTTATTGAGAACAACCAAAAAAAACCTTATAGTGCTTGTGGAAAAAGTATGTGAACCCTTGAGTTAATGACCTCAAAAAAGCTCACTGGAGTCAGGTTTTAGCACACCTGGAGTCTCGATAAGAAAATGAGTTTGGAGCGGTCGACTACAGCGACTTTGACTAATAAAAACCCCTCAAACTTTTGGAGTTTGCACTGCACAAGAAGCAATGTGAGGCATGCCTTGCCAAAAAGAGCTTTCAGAGGATCTACGATCAAGAATTGTTGATTTACATAAAGCTGGCAAGGGTTACAAAGTGATTTCAAAGACTTTAGAAATTCACCAGTCCACAGTTAGGCAAACATTTTACAAATGGAGACACTTTGGGACTGTTGCTAAGAAGTGGGTGCACAGTCAAAATGACACCAAGAGCACAACGAAGACTCATCAGTGAGGTAAAGAAACAACCCCGAATGACAGCCGAAGATTTGAAGGCATCATTGGAACTGGCTAACATCTCTGTTCATGTGTCTACAATACGTAAAACATTGAACAAGCGGGGTATCTACGGCAGGACACCACGAAGGAAGCCACTGCTTACTGAAAAGAACATTGCTGCACGCCTGAAGTTTGCACAAGAGCACATTGACACTGCACAGCAGTATTGGCAAAATGTTTTGATGAAACTAAAATTGAACTATTTGGAAAGACCACACAGCACTACATCTGGCGTAGAAAGGGCACGGCATATCATCATGAAAACATCATCCCAACCGTAACGTATGGTGGAGGAAACATCATGATTTGGGCCTGCTTTGCTGCATAAGGGCCTGGTCACCTTGCAATCATTGAGCCGAAGATGAATTCCTGAGTATATCAGACAATTCTTCAGGATAATGTGAGAACGTCTGTATGTCAGCTGAAACTGTGTAGAAGTTGGGTGATGCAACAGGACAACGACCCAAAACACCGGAGCAATTCCACAACAGAATGGCTTCAGAAAAACAAAATCCACCTTTTGGAGTGGCCGAGTCAGAGCCCAGACCTCAACCCAGTAGAGACGCCATGGAATGACTTGAAGAGAGCCATACACATGAGACGTCCAAAGAATATGACCGAGCTAAAGCAGTTCTGCCAGGAACAATGGGCTAAAATTCCTCCTGAACCATGTGCAGGTCCGATCCACAGCTTCAGGAAGCACCTGGTTGAGGTTATTGCTGCCAAGGTGGGGTCAACCAGTTAATAATTCTAAGGGTTCACTTACTTTTCCACTGCCATTTTGAATGTTGAATGAGTGTGTTCAATAAAGACATGAGGGATCAGAATTTATTTTGTGTTTTTATTTTAGACACATTATATTTGTCAATGCCCCTGACTTAGATGAAGATCACATCACATTTTATTCCAAAAGAAATTCCAAAAGGTTCCCACACTTTTTCTTGCCACTGTATTAGCACATAATTCCTACTTCGAATGATTGCACGGTGAATTTTCAGTGTCTTTTCGATACCTGTATGTTCTTCTTACACATTTGAGTGTAGTGCCTGAAGTCAAGAGAGTAAAACATCCTCTTCTCTTCTTCTAAACATCAAGGTGCTTTTTTATTTGATGGCATGAGGAAGTGTGCCGTCCTGAAAAAGTAAAGGCTAACTAACAAAACCACTTTGCCAAGGTGTGTGTGTGTGTGTGTGTGTGTGTGTGTGTGGCAGGTCACATGACCTTATTTTCAGTGGAGGAAAGTACTTATCTGATTGGTGTTATTAATTAAACCTTTACCTGAGCATAGCTGAGAATGCTTGTACGCTTACTCTCGTACGCTTGCTTAAAATACACACGTTGTACTTCCTTATCCAGTAGAGTATTTTCATGTCTCTGCTTGTTAGACACTAATCCCTCTTTGTTTCTTCACATGTTAACATTACTAGCTCATAAGTCATATCCATATGATTGTATACTGAATATTCAGACGTTAAAACCAACTCTTCGTCTAGTGAATTTTGTAGATTAAGCCTGTGATGTCTAGTTGAGTCCTTCCATAAATGTTAAATAAACCTCTCCTTATTACACTATATCGACAGTTACACACATTTTACTTGTTAAACATGTTTGTTATGCGGATTAGATTATGTAGTGGAATGTCTGATGTACAAGTCCCTGTGAATGCGCAGTTGCTTTAGAAACGATAATGTCTTCGAACAGTTTAACACAGAATTGTACATGTGCATTCTTATATCTACAGTATAGGAGCAGACGTTGACCTCTTTTCCACATGCTCTGCATTTGCCCTTCTTCTCTCTCATCTTCTGCTGGATGTCTGTGGCTCGGTGCTCTCTTCACTTGATTCCATGCTTAATCCTGATGAGTTTCCCATTAATCCAGTTTCCTGCTGACGGGAAACACGGAGAGTCTGAGTAATGTCCGAGACGTATAATCAACTCGACTCAATTTTATTTCCATGGAGCGTTTAACAATAGACATTGTCACAAAGCAGCTTTACAAAAATCCAGATGTAGATTTAGATCCCTAACGAACAAGCCAGTGGAGACAGTGGTGAGGATGAGCTTCGTGTATATTCGTGATAAACCACTGGGACACTGAGACGTGTGAAAGATCAGTGGATGCAAAGATAAGATTTAGATAAGATTTCAGGCCCACATCTGTAACAGCATAACTGCCAACTAGTCTAAGAAAACCTGAGAAAACAAAACAAAACGAGGATATTTCATAAGATGTGTAAAAATGCGGTCTGTATTATATTTGGGGTTTTTTGGGAGAAACTCAAAAAAGAAAAAAAGACATTTAAGTAAAATTATTAGCCTCAATGTATTCTTAAGGTAATAGCTTATCTGTGCTAGCATGAGGATATGTCTCACGTAAGTCTCTCTGGATAAAAGCATCTTGAAATGCAGATGCTGTAAATGTAATGAAACATCATTCATTTCACTTCAAAATTCAGTTTTAAATTGAGCGAAAGCTCTCTTTACCTATCCACATCATCTGTGACTTCACAAAGCTTTTTTTCTTTCTTTAAATTAGGCAGGATTTGTCTACGTTCGGCAAGATTAGGTCTGTAAGGGTTAAATCGTTTGAGTCGAATAAGATTTGAATTACTTTTGCACTCCTTGACCCCACTCCCTCCCCTAACATTATCTGACAACAGAAGAATTCTGTAGTGGTGGAAGGTGGTAAGACGACAAAGACCTCATTTGTCACATATACATTACAGCACGGTGAAATTGTTTTCATCACACGTACCAGCTTGGTCAAGGGTTTGGCACTGCTGGGGCTTGAACCCCCGACCTTTGGATTATATTTTCTGATCTGTGCTGGTCAATATCATAAGACATTTAATAATAACACAAATAATAACATTTCTTAGTTCCTAGTGTCCACATCCTACCATATATTAGCACAGTATTGGGGTAATAGCGATACATGCTGGGTGTTTATGGAAAACTGTTATATCTATGGCACAAAACGAATGAGTAAAATGCACACAGACCCCTGAAACTAAACTGTGCACCCAATGTACCAGACATGAAAAGTAAAATCACATGCAGTACATGTGGAGGATAACGTGTCCAAAACCCACATGTGTAAATTCTACTTCCAGTTCATTTGATTACTCATGTGAAGTTCGTGTGACTTTCCTGTAAAGGCGAGCCTGCGGGACATTGCAGGAAAAAAAAGATCCTGTATTAGCGTATTATCAAACGGCACGTGTCATCATTAGCATCTGTCTCTTACTGATCTTCATTATATTTCAGAGCATCCTGTTTGATGGAGAGCACGAACTGTCTTGTCAGCCAATCACAGGTGTGCGTTTCTCACCGATCTGCTCATACTTCCACTCCATATCACACCAGCTATAAAACTCCTCGCTCCTCAACCTTTGTACGGTGCGTTAGCGTCAGTGTTCATCCCGAGTCCGAGCTCCTCACCGCTCATTCAGCATGGACCGCTCGGCCGCACCGTGGACATTTCGGATTTGTATCGTAGCTCTCCTGAGCTGCGGGGTCGGGGCTCTGGTAGGTTTCATCTCACAAAAAGTGCCACACATTTCTTAATCATTCATTTGACCTTCATAACCTGATTGAGTCAGTGGCATTAATAACATCAGCACTGTGTTATCTGTTCAATCAGTCTGGTCTTAGATAATACACAGCGCTGAAGAACTCTGACCAAATTAAAGACTTCTAATCTATAGGTTTATAGAGAAATTCAGAGGTCTTAACTCATTTATATAGTTTCATATAAAGCTCGACATATTCAGTTGTATTATTTCATTAAAGTAAATAAACACCAATTAATTTATTTACAGTGAGGGAAAAAAGTATTTGATCCCCTGCTGATTTTGTACGTTTGCCCACTGACAAAGAAATGATCAGTCTATAATTTTAATGGTAGATTTATTTGAACAGTGAGAGACAGAATAACAAGAAAATCCAGAAAAACGCATGTCAAAAATGTTATAAATTGATTTGCATTTTAATGAGGGAAATAAGTATTTGACCCCTCTGCAAAACATGACTTAGTACTTGGTGGCAAAACCCTTGTTGGCAATCACAGAGGTCAGACGTTTCTTGTAGTTGGCCACCAGGTTTGCACACATCTCAGGAGGGATTTTGTCCCACTCCTCTTTGCAGATCTTCTCCAAATCATTAAGGTTTCGAGGCTGACGTTTGGCAACTCGAACCTTCAGCTCCCTCCACAGATTTTCTATGGGATTAAGGTCTGGAGACTGGTTAGGCCACTCCAGGACCTTAATGTGCTTCTTCTTGAGTCACTCCTTTGTTGCCTTGGCCGTGTGTTTTGGGTCATCGTCATGCTGGAATATCCATCCACGACCCATTTTCAATGCCCTGGCTCAGGGAAGGAGGTTCTCACCCAAGATTTGACGGTACATGGCCCCGTCCATCGTCCCTTTGATGCGGTGAAGTTGTCCTGTCCCCTTAGCAGAAAAACACCCCCAAAGCATAATGTTTCCCCCTCCATGTTTGACGGTGGGGATGGTGCTCTTGGGGTCATAGGCAGCATTCCTCCTCCTCCAAACACGTTGAGTTGAGTTGATGCCAAAGAGCTCCATTTTGGCCTCATCTGACCTCAACACTTTCACCCAGTTGTCCTCTGAATCATTCAGATGTTCATTGGCAAACTTCAGACGGGCATGTATATGTGCTTTCTTGAGCAGCGGACCTTGCGGGCGCTGCAGGATTTCAGTCCTTCACGGTGTAGTGTGTTACCAATTGTTTTCTTGGTGACTATGGTCCCAGCTGCCTTGAGATCATTGACAAGATCCTCCCGTGTAGTTCTGGGCTGATTCCTCACTGTTCTCATGATCATTGCAACTCCACGAGGTGAGATCTCGCATGGAGCCCCAGGCCGAGGGAGATCGACAGTTCTTTTGTGTTTCTTCCATTTGCGAATAATCGCACCAACTGTTGTCCCCTTCTCACCAAGCTGCTTGGCAATGGTCTTGTAGCCCATTCCAGACTTGTGTAGGTCTACAATCTTGTCCCTGACATCCTTGAAGAGCTCTTTGGTCTTGGCCATGGGAGAGTTTGGAATCTGATTGATTGATTGCTTCTGTGGACAGGTGTCTTTTATACAGGTAACAAGCTGATATTAGGAGCACTCCCTTTAAGAGTGTGCTCCTAATCTCAGCTCGTTACCTGTATAAAAGACACCTGGGAGCCAGAAATCTTTCTGATTGAGAGGGGGTCAAATACTTATTTCCCTCATTAAAATGCAAATCAATTTATAACATTTTTGACATGCGTTTTTCTGGATTTTCTTGTTGTTATTCTGTCTCTCACTGTTCAAATAAATCTACCATTAAAATTATAGACTGATCATTTCTTTGTCAGTGGGCAAATGTACAAAATCAGCAGGGGATCAAATACTTTTTTCCCTCACTGTATTTTTTGTCTATATGTTTATTTATTTATGTTATTATTGTCTCTTTAAACATTTAATATGAGGTGTTAGTTGTTTTAGAAAGTGTTACTTTGTTTGTTTGTTTTGCTTTGGCTGTTAATATTATTATTATTATCATTATCATTATTATTATTATTATTATTATAAGTCATGTTTTTCCTCTCACTTAGCCGACAAGCAAAGTAACAGGTAAGGCCAATTTTTATTTATTCCAAATATATATATATATATATATATATATATATATATATATATATATATATATATATATATATATATATATATATATATATATATATATATATATATACACACACACACATACGTATATAGAGATAAGTTAGTACTTTATTAATCCCCAGACGGAGAAATTTGGGAATATACCCTACGTTTTCTAGATATGAGAAATAAACGAATAAATTAGCCAAATATATAAAATAGGAGTATTTACATATTTAAGCTGTGTATCTCTGATTGGATTTGACAGAGTATGATGTAGATGGTGGAAAAGAGGATCTATTTGCAGTCAATCAAGGTAAGGGAGCATTTAAGAATAATAATAATAATAATAATAATAATAATAATAATAATAATAACAACAACAACATCCTCATCCAGCGTGTATAAAGTCAGTAGTTATAAAGACACACTGTGTTGTAATTAATAAAGTGGCGTGTTTTATTGTCCTCACTGTGTGTCTGCAGCGGCTGGACTCGACCTCTTTGAGGGAGATATTTTATATGATGAGGTGAGCGCCAGCGTCTGTCTACTTCATGTCTATAGTAACAGCAATAATCTTCGTGCTGGTAACAGAAACCGAAACTCGACCTCTGTTTTGTTTGTGAATGTTAGGAACAAGCGAGGAACTCCTTAATTGGGGATCAGTACCTATGGCCCACCACTGTGCCGTACTATTTTGAAGACGATTTGGGTAAGTCGTGTCTGCAGTGTAGACTTTTCTTTGTACTGACACTGGAAAGATGACTTCGCACATCTTTAACATTTATGTTTGTTAAAGAAGGTCTTGTACTTCTTGAAACAAGCAAAAAAATAAAAAGTCTGCCAATTAATTAAGATGAAACGTGTTATAATTGTTTTATATACTAACTGCACACCCTAAACCACTATTAATTTATTTATTTTTTGTCAGTGAAAGGGAGTATTTATTAATAATTTAGGACTGCAGTTCAATTCAATTCAATATACAGTATCTCACAAAAGTGAGTACACCACTCACGTTTGTGTAAATATTTGATTATATTTTCATGTGACGACACTGAAGAAATGACACTGTGCTACAATGTAAAGTAGTGAGTGAACAGCTTGTGTAACAGTGTACATTTGCTGTCCCCTCAAAGTAACTCAACACACAGCCATTAATGTCTAAACCGCTGGCAACAAAAGTGACTACACCCCTAAGTGTGATTTCCTGATGGCCAGGTGATTTCTTAGATTGCAATGAATTTATTGAGTTAATGATCTCATCTAAGGTGACGGCGCTGTCAAGTTTAGATGCCAATAGAGGGTCAACTCTGAGAAAATCAATATTTCTAAGAAAATGGTTCATGTTAGCTGAATTGTCAGGAGCTCCAGCTGTGTATAAAGACGAGTAAAAACTTTTAAAAGTTGAATTAATTTCTACAGGATCCGAGGTTAATGCACCACTGGACTGCATAATATGAATAATAGAGCGTGAAGCCGCTCGGCTACGCAGTTGGTGAACCAACAACCGACCGACCTTATCCCCATATTCATAATAATTGACACATATGTAACAAAAGCCTCTCCGCCTCACCTGTCGATAACAACTCAAACTCCGCCTGCAAATTAAGCCTTTGTATATGCAGCTGAGGGGTCGGGTTGAGAGCATAAAAAGGGTTGAGAGGAAAAGATAAAAAGAGAAAAAATAAAGAGAAAAAAAAAACAACAACACAGCGTCCCTCCCCACCTCCCACCCCACCCTCCCCCACTATACTCTGAACATCAGTTAACTTCTCTCCATTCCCAAACAATGGAGGCAGAACCCTGCAACACTGGAACAGCCGATACTTGTAAACCGTACCTATTCTTGTTGTGCGAAGTCACTCCCGAGCATAAAAAGTGCTACAATTACCATGTATCTCAGGCAACCTATAGATTTACATGGGAACATATAGTTGCCCACACCCGCGTAGTTTTACAGTCACATTACAGGTATTAATAAATCGGTTAACTGTTATGTAGACAGATTAAGAAGGAGGAAACCGTTCATTAAACCATCGTTGCGCTTTTTGGGGACAGTCGAATTGTAGCGTCTTATCACCGAGGTCTATCCGAAGGCGAGCAGGGTATCTGAGAGAAGACCACACATTTCTCTCACGCAAGCTGTTTCTCACCGCAGCGAAGGCCGCTCTCCTCTTAGCGACGCTGGAGCTGAAGTCAGGAAAGATGAAGACTTTACGGCCCTGATGGAAAAGTTGATTCCAATTCCCGCGTCGAACAACTTTTTCTCTGTCGTGAAAGTAGTGAAACCGCACAATCATCACTCTGGGCCTTTGATTCTCTACAGTGCGGTCACTGTAATCGTTCAGGTGCTGGTCAAGCTCGTCAATACGCCGCCCTGATTCAATGCCCGATTTAAAACTCTCAAAAGACGCAACAACTGGGGCCAGAGCGGAGTCAATAGCTGCTTTCACCTGTACTGCGATGGTAGATGTTAGCTCCGTGATCAAAGTGGTGCGGAGGTTTTCCAGGTCCAACGGTAGCTTGTCACCATGACTCGTCGTGCTCGGTGAAGATTTAGGTTTCCGTAGTTTTTCAGAAGCCATAATTCCTTTCTGGTTAGAATTGTAAACCAAGGAATTGAAAAAGAACGCACCAAATGTCTTAGAAAAGATTCAGGTTGCCTGAAAAGCACAATTAAAAGATAAAATGTTCGGGAGCTCACTCCACGCGTGCCTTCTCACTCACATGCTCAGCCGGAAGTCCCCTAAACCACTATTAAACTTTGCACACCTAATAATAATAATAATAATAATAATAATAGTCATGTTATAATCAGTCCTGGTACGTCAGTAGCACCGCTTTGTGTTTCAGATATTAACGCCAAAGGTGTTATTATGAAGGCGTTTGAACAGTATCGCCTGAAGACCTGCATTGACTACAAACCCTGGAGTGGAGAAAAGAACTACATCTCTGTGTTTAAAGGCAGCGGGTGAGCGGAGTTACACACCACAGTTTAGAACACGCTGAACCGTGCTGTAACGTGTTAAATGTTCAATAAGAGCATGGATGATTCAGTGTTTTCTCATATGAAGGTAGATGTTTTTCCTCCTATTTATTCCAATGTAGTTAGTGATGCACTCCATTTCACAGTTTGGTCTGTAAGGAAAGAATAAAGGAAGGAAGGAAGGGAGAAAGGAAGGGAGGAAGGAAGGAAGGAAAGGAGCAAAGAAGAAAGGGACAGAGGGAGGAAGGAAGGAAGGAAAAAGGAAGGAAGGAAGGAAGGAAGGGAGAGAGGGAGGGAGGGGTGGCCTTTGTCACTGGCATGTTGTTCTGTGCTTCGAACCAGGCGTAGAAATTGTTCAGGGCATCTGGGAGCAAGGCATCATCATCACAGACAAGTGGTGTAGCTTTGCAGTCTGTGATGGACTGAATGTCTCGCCACATACGCCTTGTTTTCTTGGTGTTATGAAGTGACTATAGTTTATTTCTGCATAGTTGTGCTTTTCCGCTCTGATAGCCAGGGACAGACTGGCCCTTGCTGTGCGGAGGGCTGCCTTATCATTAGATAAGGCAGCCTTTTCAACAGCGAGCGCACTTCATCAGTCCTCCATGGTTTCTAGTTTGCACACGTGGTGATGGTCTTGAAGGAAGTTACATCATCTATGCACTTGCTGATGTAGCCAGTTACTGATGCTGTGTAGTCCTCCAGGTCTGTGGTGTTGTGGTATGAAGCAGCCTCTCAAAACACATTCCAGTCTGTGTGCTCAAAACAGTCCTGAAGTGCTCAGATGGCTCCCTCAGACCAGGTTCTCATAAACAGTTCTTTTTCATGCCCAGGTGTTTCTCCTTGGTTGGGAACCAACGTAAAGGAAAGCAGACCTTATCCATCGGAGCAGGATGTGACCGAATCGCCACCATTGAACATGAGTTCCTTCATGCGCTGGGGTTCTGGCACGAGCAGTCACGTGCCGATCGTGACGACTACGTCACCATCATGTGGGATCGCATCCAAGCAGGTGCTACAGTACACTTTCCATAGATGATCGTTTCTTCCACTGATTGTGAGCTGTACTGTATTACTCCGTACCGAACACTTAGGCAAACATTCAATAAGCTATCGTTAGCGAGTTCCTGTGTGTTATGTAGGTCATACAGTAGCAACCCTACTCAAGAGTCCTGTTATAGGAAAATAATCAATGACCGGGTGGTGTGATGACGCAAAGTTACTATTACCACCTTGAAGTTCGCCATTTTCCTATAACAGCACACCTGTAAGCGTTTGATTCCCTTTAATTTGCTAAACAATAACAATTTAAATGTATTAAAGAAGAGACAGCAAAAAACACATGGTTAGAGACCATCATACAAGTACCTGTGTAAAGTGTTACTATAGAAATGATTCAACGAGCACATTACGACTACTGCTGTACTACAGTGCATCACAGTGCTTCACTTTTTCCACATTTTGTTATGTTACAGCCTTATTCCAAAATGTATAAAATTTATTATGTTCCTCAAAATTCTACAAACAATACCCCATAATGACAACGTAAAAGAAGTTTTTTTTAAATGTTTGAAAATGTATTAAAAACAAAAAACAAAAAAAGCACATGTACATAAGTATTCACGGCCTTTGCCATGACGCTCAAAATTGATCTCAGGTGCGTCCTGTTTCCACTGATCATCCTTGAGATGTTTCTACAATTTGATTGGAGTCCACCTGTGGTAAATACAGTTGATTGGACATGATTTGGAAAGGCACACACCTGTCTATATAAGGTCCCACAGTTAACAATGCATGTCAGAGCACAAACCAAGCCATGGAGTCCAAGGAATTGTCTGGAGACCTCCGAGACAGGATTGTATTGAGGCACAGATCTGGAGAAGGGTACAGAAAAATTTCTGCAGCATTGAAGGTCCCAGTGAGCACAACGGCCTCCATCATCCGTAAATGGAAGAAGTTTGGAACCACCAGGACTCTTCCTAGAGCTGGCCGCCCGGCCAAACTGAGCGATCGGGGGAGAAGGGCCTTAGTCAGGGAGGTGACCAAAAACCCGATGGTCACTCTGACAGAGCTCCAGCGTGTCTCTGTGGAGAGAAGAGAACCTTCCAGAAGAACAACCATCTCTGCAGCACTCCACCAATCAGGCCTGTATGGTTGAGTAGCCAGACGGAAGCCACTCCTCAGTAAAAGGTACATGACTGCCTGCCTGGAGTTTGACAAAAGGCACCGGAAGGACTCTCAGACCAAGACCAGAACAAAGATTGAACTCTTTGGCCTTAATGGCAAGCATCATGTCTGGAGGAAAGCAGGCACCCATCATCACCTGGCCAATACCATCCCTACAGTGAAGTATGGGGTGGCAGCATCATGCTGTGGGGATGTTTTTCAGCAGCAGGAACTGGGGGAGTAGTCAGGACCAAGGGAAAGATGAATGCAGCAATGTACAGAGACATCCTTTTTTTGTCTTTAATTTATTTATTCATTTTCATATGGTTCATTTACATGTGATTCACTTTCATGTGATTCATTTACGTATGATTCATTTACATGTGATTCATATTCAAATTATACATTTTCATATGATTCATTTACGTATGATTCATTTACATGTGATTCATTTACTAATTTGCTTCTCTTTAAATCCAGTTTTAGACTGTGATATTACAATGGTCTTTCCAGATTATTACTTGCTACACTGTATGAGATAACCCCAGTAAAACTGCCTGAATTCTATAATATAATTTGTTCACCATGTTAGGTTTAAATTGTCTAAAAACAGATTCGCAATTAAATAACATTACTCGATTCCAATTCACATCCTTCAAAGCATTGGCATGTTCTGCTTACTCTCACAATCCACCAAACACCCACACCCAAAGTCTCCATAAACAAATGAGACAGCAGTGTATCCTACAAAAACCGAACGTTGTCCACAATGTGAAAACAACTCGGAGAGTAAGCTGAACTAACCAACAAAATTACCACGACTGATAAACAGTCTGCACACAATAATAAATATAACGTCCTTACCTTAGCACGTAAAAATCCGAGGAGATAACACTAATAAAATGAAATAAACAGAAACTCTAACCCAGTCAGAGCATCGAAACAGAGAAGCACATTAATACAGGAGTAAATTTTAAGAGGAGTAAGTCCACAAAATCTAGGTGAAGTAATGCAACAATGATATCTTCTGTAAGAATCCGAATTCTGTAGAGCTGGAAGGCCAAGTGCAAAAAAATAAAAATAATAGAAGAGCGAAAAAGACTCTGCTGTGTAGGTGATGCAGTTCACCCCGATATCAAGAGTTTAACGTAGTCTCCTGCTTCATCCGATGAAATAAATTCCTTCTGAACACCGTTATATGTAATTTGAAGCCGAGCTTAATAAAATATTCCATAACGAGCGCCCTCAAGACCACGAAGTTGACGCCGAACCTCATTAAACGCGGCCCAGGCCCGGGCTGTCCTGGCTGTGTAGTCAGGGAAAACGGAGATGGTCAAATCCCTCACTTTAATCCACTGGAGCTCTCTCGCATGGTGTAAAATGTCAACACAGTCAGTGTGATAGTGGAATCTGCACACAAAAGCTCGTGGTCATTCACCAGGCTTGGGCTTTGGCTGAAGGGTCCGGTGGGACCTGTCCAAAACCGGCTCCTTCTCCAGACCAAACGCCTCTTTTAACAAGGCCGCTACAGCAGCAGTTGTACAGGTGTCAGCACCCTCTGGAACTCCGACTATCCTAACATTATTGCGCCGTGACCTAAGCTCCAAATCCTCACATTTATTCTCTAATTGAGTCACGATCGCAGTGAGAGACTCGATAGTAGTCTTCATATGAACTATGTCATCGGTGCAACCGGAGAGAGTGTGCTCCATTTTCACAACAGTACCTTTCAGTGTTGATATGGTAGCATCTGTAGCAACTTTATCACTAGCCATCACTAGCTCTCACTTTAAAGCTATCACTTTATCACTAGCTCCAGAGCGCTCAGGACCTCAGACTGGGGCGAAGGTTTATCTTCCAACAGGACAACGACGATTGTATGACAGGACGATTGTATGACCGAAATTAATTACAATTTTTATCGAAATCAGCAGGAGCCTCCTATTTCGCGTCCTACTCCATCGAATTCTTAATTCCGAATCCTTGTACAGAGACATCCTTGATGAAAACTTGCTCCAGAGAGCTCTGGACCTCAGACTGGGGCGAAGGTTTATCTTCCAACAGGACAACGACCCTAAGCACACAGCCAAGACAACAATGGAGTGGCTAAAGGACAACTCTGTGAATGTCCTTGAGTGGCCCAGCCAGAGCCCAGACTTGAACCTGATTGAACATCTCTGGAGAGATCTGAAAATGGCTGTGCACCGACGCTCCCCATCCAACCTGATGGAGCTTGAGAGGTCCTGCTAAGAAGAATGGGAGAATCTGCCCAAAAACAGGTTTACCAAGCTTGTAGCATAATTCTCAAAAAGACTTGAGGCTGTAATTGGTGCCAAAGGTGCTTCAACAAATTATTGAGCAAAGGCTGCGAATACTTATGTACATGTGCTTTTTTTGTTTTTTATTTTTAATAAATTTGCAAAGACTTCAAACAAACTTCTTTCACGTTGTCATTATGGGGTATTTTTGTAGAATTTTGAGGAAAATAATTAATTTAATCCATTTTGGAATAAAGTTGTAACATAACAATATGTGGAAAACGTGAAGCGCTGGGAATACTTTCCGGATGTACTGTACTGCGGCTGTTAGAAATCAAACCAATCAGAGTTGAGAATTCAGCACTGCTGTGGTGTAAACGGTATTATTTAACCTGTCATTAATACTGTAATACTTCATTGTGCTTTGTTCTACATCTTCATTGGCTTGCAGTGTTTAAATCAACCCTGTACTCTGAATGTACGTATTTGCAGGAGGTCATTTCTACGATGAAAACTACTATACGAGTGGACGAGTATAAGAGACTCTGATGAGTAATCCTATCCTCCATTCAGCACATTAATCACATGTTTGTTCTTCAGGCAGTGAGCACAATTTCAATAAATACGACGACACGACTTCAAGCTCCCTGAACGTACCTTATGACTACGGTTCCATGATGCACTACAGCAAGACTGCCTTCCAGAAAGGCACCGAGCCCACCATCGTCACCAAGATTCCCGCCTTCAGCGACGTCATCGGCCAGCGCATGGAGTTCAGCGACAGCGACCTGCTCAAGCTGAACCGGCTTTACAACTGCAGTAAGGCTGTCTTTGGTGCCGTTACGGTTCTGAACACTGGGTTCTGAAATCTTTGGTGAACGCTTGCAGAAGGCAGTTATGCCAGCCTTGAATTTTCGATTTTTAAAGATTTTTTCTTTCTAGGAAACAACAAACATGTTGGTCATGACTGAAAAAAATGAAGTATGCTCACACTAGCATGGGATTTGACTAAAAGATTTAACATTTAACACCCTTAAACTCTAGATATTCTAAATCTCTAAATGCAGGAATCAGCAACTGGCGAGACCATGGTCCTGATGTGGACTCAGCAAAGTATTGTAGCGGATAAACCCACGCAATCAAAACAAATACTATACTATATACCCATCTACATATGAAAAAAAACTGGCTGCAATTCAGTGACTCCATGCGTATATTTAATATATTTCTAGTTCATTTACCCTCTCCGGTCTGATTAGTGTAGTGATAATATGGCTTGTTAAAAAAATAATAACGTAAAGAGAAAAACAGAATGAACAGAGAAGTGTGTTTTTAGCAAACAACCTTTTAGCGAAATGTCTTGCAAAATTTAAATAAATAATTATAAATAAAGTATCCTCTGTATGGAGACTTTTGGGACACCCTGTATCTCTGCCATCCAGGTAATCTTATCTGGGCAACCTTTGTAAACAAGGGATTTTATTGATAACATTCATCTAATTGTGTTGACTAAGTGACTCCGGCTTATCTCTGAAAGAACTTGATCAAGTTCACAAACAAGCAGATGCTACCATAATCTTTTCGCAAGATGTCTTTATTTCTGAAAGAGTACTGGTTACACTCTCAGAATAGCAGAAGAAGGAGCATGGACTTAGTTAGCACTGCAGCCAGGGGGCAGTGGTGGCTCAGTGTTTAAGACGCTGGACTACTGATCAGAAGGTCTTCAGTTTGAATCCCAGCACTACGACCCTTCCACTGCTGGGCCTTGTTCCACTGCTGGGCCTTGAGCAAAGGGATTTAACCCTCAATTGCTCAGTTGTATAAATGGCAAAAGGGCATCTGAAAAATGCCATAAATGTAAAATGTTGACTTCAACCAGACTAATCCGTGATATCATCATTACCTTCTGTGTTGTACATGGGGTAACTAAGGAAATTTTATGACTGTGCAAAGTATCCCACTTACTGTTGTTGATTGATGATCTGTGTAATCCATTTTGTAGCAAGATCCACAACTTTCCTGGACACCTGTGACTTTGAGCTGGAGAATATTTGTGGTATGATCCAAGGTCAGGGTGATAACACAGACTGGGAACGTGTCACCAAGGCAACTGGTGGACCCGACACAGACTATTCCAACATGGGACGCTGTACTGGTACTAATACCTTTTCACTGATGTTTCACCATCTAATGTATACACTTGGGCAGAAAGGTGGCGCTGTGGATAGCTCAACGCTCCAGGGTCTAGAGTATGACTCTGAGCTCAGGTTAGAGCATGTCCATAGTTGGACATACTGTATGAACCGGATGCTTATAAATATGGCTAACTTCTTGTTAGTTTATTGTTGAGTGAATCTTCTCGTGGTTTTCTATTCAATAGGAACAGGCTACTTCATGCACTTCAGCACAGTCAGTGGCAGTAAAGGGCACACTGCTCTGTTAGAAAGCAGGTTGCTCTACCCTAACCGCAACTACCAATGTCTACAGTTCTTCTACTACCACAGTGGGAACCCCAATGATAAGCTGGAGATCTGGGTGAGAGAATACAATGAAGCCAACCCTAGCGGAACACTACGCATGATCGAGACAATAACTGGTGAGTTAGGATAAGCAAGTCCATAATGACAGTTGGTTTGCATGCGAGATCCTTTGACCAATGCTGTAACATCAAAACATGCTAACACGTATATGGTGTTCTTCTTTAAAGGACTGCCCGAGACGTTATGGCAGCTACACCATGTAAGCCTAAATGTCTCCACAAAGTTCCGTGTAGTATTTAAAGGCACAAAGGGTGCTGGAAGCTCCACAGGTGGGCTCTCTTTGGACGATGTCAATCTTTCTGAGACCACCTGCCCAGAACATGTGTGGCGGATCAAGAACTTCAAAAGTATTATGGAAAACACACCAAGAGGCACTGCTATATACAGCCCACGCTTTCGTTCAAAGTATGGATACACCTTCCAGATGGGCTTGTACCCCAATGGCATGGAGACTTCCGAGGACATGGGAGCCTATGCTTCTCTGACATCTGGCGATGACGTGATCGATGGTGATCTCACTTGGCCTTGCCCATGGATGCAGATTACTATGATGCTAATGGATCAGAACGCGGACATCCGCAAACGCATGTCCAACCAGAGAAGTTTCACATCTGACCCCAATCAGAAAGTAGAAGGTAGCTCTTTGTGCACATTGCTGCATTCATAACACATTTAACGATGTCTGCGTATTTTAAGACCACAGGTGTATTCACAATTTTGTAACATGCCTATTTTTTGGGGGGTGGGGTAAGGATCTACAATGTTTTTCTGGGACAACCCACGAAAAGTTGGAATGGAAGTAACAGATGGGGATGGCACTAAATACTTCAGAGGACCAGGATTCGGAACATCTGTATACCTGTCTCAGGCCAGAGCACTCAGCAGAGAATTTATCAAGGGTGGAGATGCCATCTTCCTTCTCAGCATGGAAGGTAAGAAAATCTGGGTGTACCAAGGTGGTAATTAGCCATATGTAGAAGCATCAACTCACTGTCTGAAGACAGGAAATGGGTGGTCTTACCTCAATGTCTCGGTGCACACCTGACCCATCTAATTAATGGCTTAATAATTAACTGATCAGTTAGATCAGATGTTTCGGCAATAGGGAATACTTGCATGGCATGGGATTATGCGGACTGGCAGAAAGAACCTCTGGGATAGGATAGGATAGGATTGTCTTCTTGTCAATCATGCACTACAAAGAAGACTTGAATTCAAGAATGAAGTCTTTATATAGAATAACTTAATGAGATTTTGCACAGAACAAAAGACCCCGTAAAGATTATCACGATAATAGTTTAGTTTTTTTGAGGAACTCATTAGTTAATACTAATTGTATCCAATCAATCAAACCTTACTTACCTCAAGTTACACTGGACCAAAGGATAGATAACCGATGATGAACAATGACCCTCAACCCTTCACACATCTTACATAGGAATTCTGCACTTACACATTGGAGTGTACGGCTAAGAGCGATCACTCAAAAATATGTCAAAAGAGCCGTTTTCTTCCCATCAATGTATGAATCTGGAATGATTGACAGCTGTGGAGATGTTCTGAAGTCTCCAATATGGAAGCCCCACCCCCTTACCCCCCATATCTGTAATCTCTAGCCTTGTCTCAATTGAGTTAACATCAGGTTGCAATATATAGTTACAAATAAAATTAAATAGTGACTCAAACATCGTGTAAAATCTAATATTCATCCATTACAAATTTTCCCAGTGACAATATACGAGCTTCCCCCAAGCGCCTGGTGGTTACCATAAAACCTCGTATATACGTGCACGTACAGTTTCAGAGGGTTGGCAGGTCTGTTTTTTTTTTTTTATTCCTTCTCAGTGTAGATGAAAGCACCACTTTGTAATAAATTGTTTCCCATTTTTGTCCTGTAGATATCTCGCACTTGGTTTCTTCTCAGCCCCTCCCTCCTACAACCCCTACTTCTCATCTCCTCCGTCCTACAACCCTTATTTCTCAGCCCCTCCCTCCCACAACCCCTACTGATGATCTATGTGCCTTGAAAAAATGTGAAAATGATGGAGTGTGTGTGATGGACGGTGTAAAAGCAGCCTGCAGGTATGAATTAGCACAGAGGGAGTCTACGAAGTAAACATCTAAAATTTTGTCAACGTTACCACTGTTCTCAGGAATCTGGTTATATTTACTAATCATGTCGTGACATTTACATCTTATGGCATTTGCCAGAGCGACTTAATCCAGAGCGACTTTTCTCATTTATACAACTGAGGAGTTGAGGGTTAAGGGCCTTGCTCTAGGACCCAGCAGTGGCAGCTTGGTGGTGCTGTCATTTGAACTCACAATGTCCAGTGTCTTACCCACTGAGCTACCATGTAACGATCGGTAAACAATGTTACGTTTCCCTCCGCAGGTGTGTCGTAGGTGACGACTGGTCGTACTACGGGGACAGATGTCAGTTTAAGAGTTCGATCCAAAACGGTGTGGTGACGGCAGTCGTGTCCACAGTTGTGGTCTTTGTCGTCATGTTGGTGGTGATTGTAGTGATCGTGGTGTGCCTGAAGAAGAAGTATAAGAAGAAAATGAATGACATGGGGGGCGGTACTACCACACAAAACAACTATGCAAGTTAACAGCACAAGGAATCATGTAATCGGTAACGGTACTGGCAATATAAACTTGTGTGTGTATATAACAAGAAGATTTCCATGTCATTTAAATCTCAAGCAAAATTAAACCGTTCCCATTTTCATTGGTTTCTGAACCTTTTGGCTGTTGGTTTTACCTGATCGAGCACACTGATCATTCATATAAACAACATACAATGCAAGCCCTTTTTTATACTTTTCAGTAATTCATTCATCTGCAGTAAGTGCTTCATCCTAGTCAGGGTCACAGTGGATCCAGAGGAACAACACAGGAATACACCTTTACTTAGAGTTCAGGTCTCGCACACACGTACACACTAGTTCACACCTAATTCACATTTAGAGTTGCTGATCCACTTACCAACCTGGATGTGGAAGAAAACCGGATAACCTGGAGGAAACCCACGTGGACACGAGTAGAACGTATGAAACTCTACACAGACAGTATCCCGAGCTCAGGATCGAACCGGGAACCCTGGAGGCATGAGGTGGCAATGCTACCCATTGCCCAATACCCAAATGTAGCAGTGCTACATGTCAAATAAATGTCAAATGTCAAATGTGTATAATAATAAATAAAAATATTTAATGTTGATGACCAAAAGTAAAGAATTTATTTATTTATTTATTTATTTATTTATTTATTTATTTATTTATTTATTTATTTTACTAAATATAGGACTATTATTGACCCAAAAAGACACCACAAAAAGCAGCTGATTTTCAGGTTTTAAAAAAAAAAGATTTAAAAAATGCTAAGCTGTTCACTGAAGTCTAGCACAAATATATTTCTAGAGAGCAACGAAAATCAGGATAATGATCTATGCTAAAATGACATTTTTCTTACCTTAAATTGACGCTCTAAACGTGGACAACATGCATGATCACGGATTTCAAAAGTTCTAAATATTGCTTTACGATCACTCTTGTTGAAATGCAGGCGAGACGCCTGCATTAATAATGAGCAAACAAACAATTAAATATATATATTTAGATCTATTAGATTTGCATCCATAACAACATAGACAAAACAGACCAAGAGGCCTCATGATACATTTAGAATTTATTATAACAAAACCAAACAAACAAACAAAAAAAAAACAGGAACATTTTGTGTGGTTTGATTACACGTAATCATTACTGGTCATGCTGGTGACAACGGAAGAATGAGCAGTTTGTGTGTGCGGGTAACCGGACAGTGACAGCAAGACCGAGCATAATGTTTAAAAGTCATTTGTTTAACGTATTGAATACCGTTGTGTACTTTCGTGTGTAAGGAAGGAATAAGCTTATTACAGACGCACACAGTTCCTTTAAAAAGCATCCGTATTAGGGCTGCACAATTAATCGAATATCGATCGCGATTACGATTTTGACTGCCCACGATTACATGAACATGATCAACTGCGATATTGCGGTTTAAAGTTCGTCCTCCGCTCATAGAAAACTCCGCTGCAGATCAAATCAAGTGCTTCCTACACTAAAGCCAATCACATAGAGCGGTGCAGGGATGACGTCATCTTGTAATGACAAAACCCAGAAATGGTTAGCATTTTAGCGCTTAGAGCTGCTAGCTTCGCTTCGGAAATCATGACACTACAGAGGTTGATGGGGACATTAAACGTTATCACGCCGAACAGGAAAAAACTTTGCAGATAAACTCAGGGATCTACAGTGCGACCATTTCACTCGCATTTGTGACTGAAAAGTACTTTGTGCGACTGTGAATAAATATTTATTCGCACCGGTGCGAGTGACCTGTTCAGAGTTGTATAATGACTTAATTTAAACTCAGGGTTGCCTCCAGTTTCCATGTTCTGATTTAATCCCCCAAAACTGTACTGGGGAAACAGATCTAAAAGGACAACTGATTAAAAAAAATAAAGCTACTAAAATGTAAAGACAGAAAATGTGCTTAGTTACAAAGAAATCATTGTATATATAAAAAGATATTATAATAACTTCATAAAATATAAATAAAATGAGAAATTATAATGTTTAATTACTATGAGTTGCATTTAATATCAATTTGACATTAAGCTTAGTTCACTATTCCATTAGAAAGCTATTAGCCTTTTTCCTAGTATGGATAATTTTTGTGTTAGTCTACATTTAATTAGGACTCTTTACTGTTTAAGATATTTAAAAATAAATATTTTATGCTTGTTTATTTATCAATTAACCAACAGTATTTATCATTGTGTCACGAATCGTGACGGAGCAGAGATAGGACGGATGCAAGTGCAGGATGAACAGTTGTTTATTTGAAAGAGAGACAGGCAGACAAATCCAAAACGTAATCCAAAACGTAATCCACAAACATGCAAGAGGTCAGGCGATTGGCAAACAGGCATACACGGGGCAAGGGTGGAATCTAGGTCGTGGTCACGGAAAACAGGGTCGATAAACAAAACAAGAAACGAACTATGACGAGGGACTGGAAGCGGATAATCCAGCGTGAACTAACTCTAAACATGGACTGTGACTATGACTACGATACGAACTAAACTAACTCTAAACATGGACCGTGACTATGAATACGCTACGAACTAAACTAACTCTAAAGTATTACTCTTCCGCGTTGTGTGCTGGGAGGCGCGCGGTATATATGCGGACATGATCAGCGTCTAAACCGCTAGCAGCTGAGGGCAATACAGACCCACATGAAATCCCAGCCAATGACAGAACAGGGAGGAGACATGACAGAAACATAAACAAAACACACGTGTCCAGATGTGATTACAGTCAACAACGGAAAAGCAGGTGCTCGCACATTCGCGCTTAGAGCACGCTGCTTCAAGGGGGAATCGTGACACATTGCTATTGTTTTAATTCAATTAACAGTGACCATGAGCAGAGAGCTTATATTTAACTGTTTATGACCTCATGATTAAAGCTTAAACAATAAAAGATTGGTATCTGGATCGGTATTGGTTGTAAAAATCCTGATCGGTGCATCCCTAATGAACATCATTAAACAGAAGCACTTCCCATCTGACGCATAAATGAAATCACCAAATCACATCCTATATGAGATTATTCCGATATCTACACAATATACACAGAGCGGTTCGAGACAAACGAAAACAAATGAACAAATGAACAAATGAACAAAATCCCCATTTCTCGTAGAGAAGATTCGGAAAAAAAAAAAAAAAAAGTGACTAGGTCACCATAAGAGAGTATGCAACTCCTAGGAGTTAGTCTTCCATTTCTACTAAATATCTAGTTTTACAGGCATGAATGACAGAATATATCTGCAGAATGTATGTTCTCAAAATGACCAAAAATCACATTCATTGTTCTAGTTGCAGTTGAGTTTCTGCACAGTAACTTACAGAAATATCTGTCTTAGCAAGTCAGGACTATCTCAAGCTCATATTAACCACCAAGAGGAAGCTTTATTACGGAACGGTCTGTACACATCAATTTCATTAATACATGGTGATCACTAAACGTACATAAATCTAAGTCTTATTAAATGGCAAATGGTCTGCACTTATATAGCGTTTTTTTTTTTTTTAACCTTAGCGGTTCTAGCAAGGTTTTAGCAAGGCGTCAACTTGCCATCAGGAGAAATGGGGTTCAGCATCTTGCCCAAGGACACTTTCGGAATGTGGGGTCACCTGGGCCGGGAATCGAATCGCCAAACCTACGATTAGTGGACGACCCGCTCTACCACCTGGTCCACAGCCGCTCCATTATTACAAGTTAATTATAACCACACCCTCATAGATGGCTTGTATGGCTGTGATTGGACAGTGAATGAATTTCAGTGTAGCACTGAAAACATCAACACGCTGATGAAAGTGAAAGACAAAGCAATGGGGAATTTGATTTATTGTAATTACATACAATTACATTCTGATGTTTTTAATTCTTTAAAAAAAAAAAAAACAGCAACAACTCTTCCTATAAGAGAAAAGCAATGAAGGATTTGCTTTTCAGTGTGGCCGGGTTTCCCCGTGGAACAAAATATGATTGACGTAAATTGCCCTGTTCACAACCTTTCACCACAAAACGTTTATCCTCAAGACTGAGATGTTTATCCGTGTTGCATTACGAACAAGAAATGCCTGCACTGGGTGTGTTATATAACAATCCGTTTATTGAGGACCAAATATTCATGGCCAGGAAATTAAAGTTTAGGTTTGTCTTTGAAATTCATGGTGCAAGTAGGTAAAGCGAGCGCTCTTTTTAATACTGAACCGATTGAACTTTTTAGTTCACTTCCTGACATGTCTGAACACACCATCTGTACTTGCATATGCAGCTTGGTGTACTTCGCTATATCGACAATAATTACTCCCTGGATTCTTCTTCAGATTTATATACAGTGGTGGACAAAGTACAAGACGTCGTCTATTGGAGTGAAACTAGAGATACTGTACGTATAGTACCATGCTGCTCGAGTAACAATAGAAGTTACATTTCTACTTGTTATCTCTTTTTCATCAGAGGCCAAAAACTGGAATTACCGCCCGTCTGGGTTGGGCCTGTGTTCAGCACGGAATGTCTTTGTGATGTCACAATGCACAGTAGTGGTTAATGGTTTATATAGAAATAGACACTCAGGGCTTTAAGGATGAGCAGTTTTTATAAAGTGTTTCTTTTCTACTTTTTTTTTTTATACGTAGCCTTCTAGTTTTAAATTTTATAAGTGTATTGTGGTAGTCATATACAGTACAGTGTTTTACTATAATAAAAAAAAAGCTTTAGTTCTGCTGTCGGTTTTATCTCTGTACCAGCAGGGGGCTCACACCCCTCCACTTTTCCCATCACCCTGCTCTCCAGCAGCTAAACACAGAGTCCTGATACTCTACACACAGAAACCCAACAGTGTCCGCACTAATCTTACGACTAATCTTAGCAATAAAATAATTCTTTTGTTTATACTCATTCGCCTCGCACCTCCAGGGTCGGGGGTTCGAATCCCGGCTCCGCCCTGCGTTCACAGAGTTTGCATGTTCTCCCTGTGCTTTGGGGGTTTCCTCCGGGTACTCCGGTTTCCTCCCCCAGTCCAAAGACATGCGCTGTAGTCTGATTGGCATGTCCAAATTGTGTAAATGTTTTGGCACCCCGTCCAGGGGTCCAGTTCCCCGAGAACTCCCCGCAACCCTGTGTAGGATAGACAGTACGGAAAATAGATGGACGGATTATAAATCGAATTATTTTTTTTTTACATCAAATGATTGTCGAGCATTTCAGGAACGTTGTTTTTCTTACAGCCTAACCTACGGAGGACCTGTCAAATAGGCACTTTTGGCATTTCCAAAAGTTTCCAAAACATTTCCAAACCTTTGAATAATATTGACACATATAGACATAATGATGCCTCCTCAAAGCCGGGGAAGCCAAAAAAAAGAAATACAAATAATCAAACGCCAACATATCGCATTAGACGTAGGGAGATAAAAACCAAAACAAATGAGGACATCAAACAGGATATTAGAACAGGATCACTGGAAAAACCAGAGCTTCCTGCATTGTCGTGGACCGTGTGCACACTGTAAACAGCTCGGTGGTTTCCACTGCTAGAAAACCTGAGATAGAAAGTGAAACAGACCGAGAACAAACCACTCTCACAAAACAGACCGAAGGACCTTTAAAGCGTGCGTTCTCTTTAAAGAGGCTGATCTCGAGACCTACAGGAGCGCCATCACTCACTGTAAGTGTTACCATTGACACCTTCTGTTCACATTAACGTCTAATCAGGTGTGTGCAGTAAAAAAAAAAAAAAAAGATTTGTATTACTGACATGGGTCTACAGTGTTTTTATAAAGATGTGTTGAGGAGGTGTGCAGGAAATCATCCAGGATTATACGTATACCATCAACTGTAATGATTACTCTAACATCTAGGACGTGAAGATGTAGAGCAGAAGAAGAACATGATCAGATCTCAGAGACCATCAGAAATGTGAGACTATACAGTGGCAAGAAAAAGTATGTGAACCTTTTGGAATTTCATGGTTTTCTGAATAAATTTGTCATAAAATGTGATCTGATCTTCATCTAAGTCAGGGGTATTGACAAATATGATGTGTCTAAAATAAAAACACAAAATAAATTCTGATCTTTCATGTCTTTATTGAGAACAACCAAAAAAAACCTTATAGTGCTTGTGGGGAAAAGTATGTGAACCCTTGAGTTAATGACCTCAAAAAAGCTCACTGGAGTCAGGTTTTAGCACACCTGGAGTCTCGATAAGAAAATGAGTTTGGAGCGGTGGACTACAGCGACTTTGACTAATAAAAACCCCTCAAACTTTTGGAGTTTGCACTGCACAAGAAGCAATGTGAGGCATGCCTTGCCAAAAAGAGCTTTCAGAGGATCTACGATCAAGAATTGTTGATTTACATAAAGCTGGCAAGGGTTACAAAGTGATTTCAAAGACTTTAGAAATTCACCAGTCCACAGTTAGGCAAACATTTTACAAATGGAGACACTTTGGGACTGTTGCTAAGAAGTGGGTGCACAGTCAAAATGACACCAAGAGCACAACGAAGACTCATCAGTGAGGTAAAGAAACAACCCCGAATGACAGCCGAAGATTTGAAGGCATCATTGGAACTGGCTAACATCTCTGTTCATGAGTCTACAATACGTAAAACATTGAACAAGCGGGGTGTCTACGGCAGGACACCACGAAGGAAGCCACTGCTTACTGAAAAGAACATTGCTGCACGCCTGAAGTGTGCAAAAGAGCACATTGACACTCTACAGCGGTATTGGCAAAATGTTTTGATGAAACCAAGATTGAACTATTTGGAAAGACCACACAGCACTACATCTGGCGTAGAAAGGGCACGGCATATCATCATGAAAACATCATCCCAACCGTAAAGTATGGTGGAGGAAACACCATGATTTGGGCCTGCTTTGCTGCATCAGGGCCTGGCCAGCTTGCAATCATTGAGCCGAAGATGAATTCCCGAGTATATCAGACAGTTCTTCAGGATAATGTGAGAACGTCAGTATGTCAGCTGAAACTGTGTAGAAGTTGGGTGATGCAACAGGACAACGACCCAAAACACCGGAGCAAGTCCACAACAGAATGGCTTCAGAAAAACAAAATCCGCTTTTTGGAGTGGACAAGTCAGAGCCCAGACCTCAACCCAATAGAGATTCTATGGAATGACTTGAAGAGAGCCATACACATGAGACGTCCAAAGAATATGACCGAGCTAAAGCAGTTCTGCCAGGAACAATGGGCTAAAATTCCTCCTGAACCATGTGCAGGTCCGATCCACAGCTTCAGGAAGCGCCTGGTTGAGGTTATTGCTGCCAAGGTGGGGTCAACCAGTTAATAATTCTAAGGGTTCACTTACTTTTCCACTGCCATTTTGAATGTTGAATGAGTGTGTTCAATAAAGACATGAGGGATCAGAATTTATTTTGTGTTATTATTTTAGACACATTATATTTGTCAATGCCCCTGACTTAGATGAAGATCACATCACATTTTATTCCAAAAGAAATTCCAAAAGGTTCCCACACTTTTTCTTGCCACTGTATTAGCACATAATTCCTACTTCGAATGATTGCACGGTGAATTTTCAGTGTCTTTTCAATACCTGTATGTTCTTCTTACACATTTGAGTGTAGTGCCTGAAGTCAAGAGAGTAAAACATCCTCTTCTCTGCTTCTAAACATCAAGGTGCTTTTTTATTTGATGGCATGAGGAAGTGTGCCGTCCTGAAAAAGTAAAGGCTAACTAACAAAACCACTTTGCCAAGGTGTGTGTGTGTGTGTGTGTGTGTGTGTGTGGCAGGTCACATGACCTTATTTTCAGTGGAGGAAAGTACTTATCTGATTGGTGTTATTAATTAAACCTTTACCTGAGCATAGCTGAGAATGCTTGTACGCTTACTCTCGTACGCTTGCTTAAAATACACACGTTGTACTTCCTTATCCAGTAGAGTATTTTCATGTGTCTGCTTGTTAGACACTAATCCCTCTTTGTTCTTCACATGTTAACATTACTAGCTCATAAGTCATATCCATATGATTGTATACTGAATATTCAGACGTTAAAACCAACTCTTCGTCTAGTGAATTTTGTAGATTAAGCCTGTGATGTCTAGTTGAGTCCTTCCATAAATGTTAAATAAACCTCTCCTTATTACACTATATCGACAGTTACACACATTTTACTTGTTAAACATGTTTGTTATGCGGATTAGATTATGTAGTGGAATGTCTGATGTACAAGTCCCTGTGAATGCGCAGTTGCTTTAGAAACGATAATGTCTTCGAACAGTTTAACACAGAATTGTACATGTGCATTCATATATCTACAGTATAGGAGCAGACGTTGACCTCTTTTCCACATGCTCTGCATTTGCCCTTCTTCTCTCTCATCTTCTGCTGGATGTCTGTGGCTCGGTGCTCTCTTCACTTGATTCCATGCTTAATCCTGACGAGTTTCCCATTAATTCAGTTTCCTGCTGACGGGAAACACGGAGAGTCTGAGTAATATCCGAGACGTATAATCAACTCGACTCAATTTTATTTCCATGGAGCGTTTAACAATAGACATTGTCACAAAGCAGCTTTACAAAAATCCAGATGTAGATTTAGATCCCTAACGAACAAGCCAGTGGAGACAGTGGTGAGGATGAGCTTCGTGTATATTCGTGATAAACCACTGGGACACTGAGACGTGTGAAAGATCAGTGGATGCAAAGATAAGATTTAGATAAGATTTCAGGCCCACATCTGTAACAGCATAACTGCCAACTAGTCTAAGAAAACCTGAGAAAACAAAACAAAACGAGGATATTTCATAAGATGTGTAAAAATGCGGTCTGTATTATATTTGGGGTTTTTTGGGAGAAACTCAAAAAAGAAAAAAAGACATTTAAGTAAAATTATTAGCCTCAATGTATTCTTAAGGTAATAGCTTATCTGTGCTAGCATGAGGATATGTCTCACGTAAGTCTCTCTGGATAAAAGCATCTTGAAATGCAGATGCTGTAAATGTAATGAAACATCATTCATTTCACTTCAAAATTCAGTTTTAAATTGAGCGAAAGCTCTCTTTACCTATCCACATCATCTGTGACTTCACAAAGCTTTTTTTCTTTCTTCAAACATGTATTAGGTAGGATTTGTCTACGTTCGGCAAGATTAGGTCTGTAAGGGTTAAATAGTTTGAGTCGAATAAGATTTGAATTACTTTTGCACTCCTTGACCCCACTCCCTCCTCCAACATTATCTGACAACAGAAGAATTCTGTAGTGGTGGAAGTGGTAAGACGACAAAGACCTCATTTGTCACATATACATTACAGCACGGTGAAATTGTTTTCATCACACGTACCAGCTTGGTCAAGGGTTTGGCACTGCTGGGGCTTGAACCCCCGACCTTTGGATTATATTTTCTGATCTGTGCTGGTCAATATCATAAGACATTTAATAATAACACAAATAATAACATTTCTTAGTTCCTAGTGTCCACATCCTACCATATATTAGCACAGTATTGGGGTAATAGCGATACATGCTGGGTGTTTATGGAAAACTGTTATATCTATGGCACAAAACGAATGAGTAAAATGCACACAGACCCCTGAAACTAAACTGTGCACCCAATGTACCAGACATGAAAAGTAAAATCACATGCAGTACATGTGGAGGATAACGTGTCCAAAACCCACATGTGTAAATTCTACTTCCAGTTCATTTGATTACTCATGTGAAGTTCGTGTGACTTTCCTGTAAAGGCGAGCCTGCGGGACATTGCAGGAAAAAAAAGATCCTGTATTAGCGTATTATCAAACGGCACGTGTCATCATTAGCATCTGTCTCTTACTGATCTTCATTATATTTCAGAGCATCCTGTTTGATGGAGAGCACGAACTGTCTTGTCAGCCAATCACAGGTGTGCGTTTCTCACCGATCTGCTCATACTTCCACTCCATATCACACCAGCTATAAAACTCCTCGCTCCTCAACCTTTGCACGGTGCGTTAGCGTCAGTGTTCATCCCGAGTCCGAGCTCCTCACCGCTCATTCAGCATGGACCGCTCGGCCGCACCGTGGACATTTCGGATTTGTATCGTAGCTCTCCTGAGCTGCGGGGTCGGGGCTCTGGTAGGTTTCATCTCACAAAAAGTGCCACACATTTCTTAATAATTCATTTGACCTTCATAACCTGATTGAGTCAGTGGCATTAATAACATCAGCACTGTGTTATCTGTTCAATCAGTCTGGTCTTAGATAATACACAGCGCTGAAGAACTCTGACCAAATTAAAGACTTCTAATCTATAGGTTTATAGAGAAATTCAGAGGTCTTAACTCATTTATATAGTTTCATATAAAGCTTGACATATTCAGTTGTATTATTTCATTAAAGTAAATAAACGCCAATTAATTTATTTACAGTGAGGGAAAAAAGTATTTGATCCCCTGCTGATTTTGTACGTTTGCCCACTGACAAAGAAATGATCAGTCTATAATTGTAATGGTAGATTTATTTGAACAGTGAGAGACAGAATAACAAGAAAATCCAGAAAAACACATGTCAAAAATGTTATAAATTGATTTGCATTTTAATGAGGGAAATAAGTATTTGACCCCCTCTGCAAAACATGACTTAGTACTTGGTGGCAAAACCCTTGTTGGCAATCACAGAGGTCAGACGTTTCTTGTACTTGGCCACCAGGTTTGCACACATCTCAGGAGGGATTTTGTCCCACTCCTCTTTGCAGATCTTCTCCAAATCATTAAGGTTTTGAGGCTGACGTTTGGCAACTCGAACCTTCAGCTCCCTCCACGGATTTTGTATGGGATTAAGGTCTGGAGACTGGCTAGGCCACTCCAGGACCTTAATGTGCTTCTTCTTGAGCCACTCCTTTGTTGCCTTGGCCGTGTGTTTTGGGTCATTGTCATGCTGGAATACCCATCCACGACCCATTTTCAGTGCCCTGGCTGAGGGAAGGAGGTTCTCACCCAAGATTTGACGGTACATGGCCCTGTCCATCGTCCCTTTGATGCGGTGAAGTTGTCCTTTCCCCTTAGCAGAAAAACACCCCCAAAGCATAATGTTTCCACCTCCATGTTTGACGGTGGGGATGGTGTTCCAGGGGTCATAGGCAGCATTCCTCCTCCTCCAAACACGTTGAGTTGAGTTGATGCCAAAGAGCTCCATTTTGGTCTCATCTGACCACAAAACTTTCACCCAGTTGTCCTCTGAATCATTCAGATGTTCATTGGCAAACTTCAGACGGACATGTATATCTGCTTTCTTGAGCAGCGGACCTTGCGCGCGCTGCAGGATTTCAGTCCTTGACGGTATTGTGTGTTACCAATTGTTTTCTTGGTGACTATGGTCCCAGCTGCCTTGAGATCATTGACAAGATCCTCCCGTGTAGTTCTGGGCTGATTCCTCACTGTTCTCATGATCAATGCAACTCCACGAGGTGAGATCTTGCATGGAGCCCCAGGCCGAGGGAGATCGACAGTTCTTTTGTGCTTCTTCCATTTGCGAATAATCGCACCAACTGTTGTCACCTTCTCGCCAAGCTGCTTGGCAATGGTCCAAGCCCATTCCAGACTTGTGTAGGTCTACAATCTTGTCCCTGACATCCTTGGAGAGCTCTTTGGTCTTGGCCATGGTGGAGAGTTTGGAATCTGACTGATTGATTGCTTCTGTGGACAGGTGTCTTTTATACAGGTAACGAGCTGAGATTAGGAGCACTCCCTTTAAGAGTGTGCTCCTAATCTCAGCTTGTTACCTGTATAAAAGACACCTGGGAGCCAGAAATCTTTCTGATTGAGAGGGGATCAAATACTTATTTCATTTCATCTCATTAAAATGCTAATCAATTCATAACATTTTTGACATGCGTTTTTCTGGATTTTTTTGTTGTTATTCTGTCTCTCACTGTTCAAATAAATCTACCATTAAAATTATAGACTGATCATTTCTTTGTCAGTGGGCAAACGTACAAAATCAGCAGGGGATCAAATACTTTTTTCCCTCACTGTATTTTTTGTCTATCTGTTTATTTATTTATGTTATTATTGTCTCTTTAAACATTTAATATGAGGTGTTAGTTGTTTTAGAAAGTGTTACTTTGTTTGTTTGTTTTGCTTTGGCTGTTAATATTATTATTATTATCATTATCATTATCATTATTATTATTATTATTATTATTATTATTATAAGTCATGTTTTTCCTCTCACTTAGCCGACAAGCAAAGTAACAGGTAAGGCCCATTTTTATTTATTATATATATATATATATATATATATATATATATATATATATATATATATATATATATATATATATATATATATATATATATATATATATATATACACATACACACACATACATACGTATATAGAGATAAGTTAGTACTTTATTAATCCCCAGACGGAGAAATTTGGGAATATACCCTACGTTTTCTAGATATGAGAAATAAACAAATAAATTAGCCAAATATATAAAATAGGAGTATTTACATATTTAAGCTGTGTATCTCTGATTGGATTTGACAGAGTATGATGTAGATGGTGGAAAAGAGGATCTATTTGCAGTCAATCAAGGTAAGGGAGCATTTAAGAATAATAATAATAATAATAATAATAATAATAACATCCTCATCCAGCGTGTATAAAGTCAGTAGTTATAAAGACACACTGTGTTGTAGTTAATAAAGTGGCGTGTTTTATTGTCCTCACTGTGTGTCTGCAGCGGCTGGACTCGACCTCTTTGAGGGAGATATTTTATATGATGAGGTGAGCGCCAGCGTCTGTCTACTTCATGTCTATAGTAACAGCAATAATCTTCGTGCTGGTAACAGAAACCGAAACTCGACCTCTGTTTTGTTTGTGAATGTTAGGAACAAGCGAGGAACTCCTTAATTGGGGATCAGTACCTATGGCCCACCACTGTGCCGTACTATTTTGAAGACGATTTGGGTAAGTCGTGTCTGCAGTGTAGACTTTTCTTTGTACTGACACTGGAAAGATGACTTCGCACATCTTTAACATTTATGTTTGTTAAAGAAGGTCTTGTACTTCTTGAAACAAGCAAAAAAATAAAAAGTCTGCCAATTAATTAAGATGAAACGTGTTATAATTGTTTTATATACTAACTGCACACCCTAAACCACTATTAATTTATTTATTTTTTGTCAGTGAAAGGGAGTATTTATTAATAATTTAGGACTGCAGTTCAATTCAATTCAATATACAGGATCTCACAAAAGTGAGCACACCCCTCACATGTTTGTAAATATTTGATTATATTTTCATGTGACAACACTGAAGAAATGACACTGTGCTACAATGTAAAGTAGTGAGTGTACAGCTTGTGTAACAGTGTACATTTGCTGTCCCCTCAAAATAACTCACCACACAGACATTAATGTCTAAACCGCTGGCAACAAAAGTGACTACACCCCTAAGTGTGATTTCCTGATGGCCAGGTGATTTCTTAGATTGCAATGAATTTATTGAGTTAATGATCTCATCTAAGGTGACGGCGCTGTCAAGTTTAGATGCCAATAGAGGGTCAACTCTGAGAAAATCAATATTTCTAAGAAAATGGTTCATGTTAGCTGAATTGTCAGGAGCTCCAGCTGTGTATAAAGACGAGTAAAAACTTTTAAAAGTTGAATTAATTTCTACAGGATCCGATGTTAATGCACCACTGGACTGCATAATCTGAATAATAGAGCGTGAAGCCGCTCGGCTACGCAGTTGGTGAACCAACAAGCGACCGACCTTATCCCCATATTCATAATAATTGACACACATATGTAACAAAAGCCTCTCCGCCTCACCTGTCGATAACAACTCAAACTCCGCCTGCAAATTAAGCCTTTGTTTATGCAGCTCAGGGGTCGGGTTGAGAGCACATCGGTCGTCAATAGCTCGAATATTATCCGATATCTCTTTTTTCTTATCCTTGCGTTGCTTATTGGCATGAGCAGAATAAGAGATTATCTGTCCCCTTAAGAAGGCCTTTAGAGTTTCCCAAAGTAAAGAGTGAGAGATCGAATCAGTTTGATTAGTAAGAAGAAAATCATCTATCGAAGTAGAGATATACTTGCAAAACACTGAATCGGATAGAAGTAGAGAGTTAAGCCTCCACGGTGGACGAAAGGCGCGATGTGAACGTAGAAGAATGTCAAGACTTAGAGGAGCATGGTCTGAAATAACAATTGGTAGATATTCAGAGTTTACAACCTGAGAAATTTGACAGTTATTAATAAAATAGTAATCAATGTGAGAAAAAGATTTCTGTACGTGAGAAAAAAAAAGAATATTTTCTCACTGTGGGGTTAAAATACGTCCACAGATCAATGTAACCATTCTGAACCAAAAACTCAGAGAATACCGTTGCCATCGCAGAGGGAGCCTTTGCAACAGCGCTAGATTTGTCCAAAGCCGGGTCAATAACACAGTTTAAATCTCCCCCAAATATCAAGAGATGTGTGTTCAATTTTTGACAACAAATTCTGAGCAAAAGGAGCGTTATCAAAATTCGGGGCATACACGTTCACCAAAACTCCTGGCGTTTTTGTGAAATTTTCCCTTCCACAATCACATATCTACTATTTACATCAGAAATAACCTTATCAGAAGAAAAGGGCACAGTCTTACTTATCAGAATAGAAACTCCCCTGGACCTGGAATCAAAATTGGAGTGGAACATATGTGATGTCCAGCGAGCCTGGAGTCTGCATTATCCCTGAGACGGAGATGAGTTTCCTGAAGAAATGCAACGTCAGGATTTTGTAGATTTAAATGTGTCAAAACTTTGGATCTTTTATTGGGACCATTCAGACCTTTCACATTCCAGCTTAGGAATCTGATCGAGCTTCGGGTATTTTCCATCAATTTAGATTAATACACAATGGAGTACAGAGAGGTTGATATCAATAGGAAAAGATAAAAAGAGAAAAAATAAAGAGAAAAAAAACAACAACAACACAGCGTCCCTCCCCACCTCCCACCCCACCCTCCCCCACTATACTCTGAACATCAGTTAACTTCTCTCCATTCCCAAACAATGGAGGCAGAACCCTACAACACTGGAACAGCCGATACTTGTAAACCGTACCTATTCTTGTTGTGCGAAGTCACTCCCGAGCATAAAAAGTGCTACAATTACCATGTATCTCAGGCAACCTATAGATTTACATGGAAACATATAGTTGCCCACACCCGCGTAGTTTTACAGTCACATTACAGGTATTAATAAATCGGTTAACTGTTATGTAGACAGATTAAGAAGGAGGAAACCGTTCATTAAACCATCGTTGCGCTTTTTGGGGACAGTCGAATTGTAGCGTCTTATCACCGAGGTCTATCCGAAGGCGAGCAGGGTATCTGAGAGAAGACCACACATTTCTCTCACGCAAGCTGTTTCTCACCGCAGCGAAGGCCGCTCTCCTCTTAGCGACGCTGGAGCTGAAGTCAGGAAAGATGAAGACCTTACGGCCCTGATGGAAAAGTTGATTCCAATTCCCGCGTCGAACAACTTTTTCTCTGTCGTGAAAGTAGTGAAACCGCACAATCATCACTCTGGGCCTTTGATTCTCTACAGTGCGGTCACTGTAATCGTTCAGGTGCTGGTCAAGCTCGTCAATACGCCGTCCTGATTCAATGCCCGATTTAAAACTCTCAAAAGACGCAACAACTGGGGCCAGAGCTGAGTCAATAGCTGCTTTCACCTGTACTGCGATGGTCGATGTTAGCTCCGTGATCAAAGTGGTGCGGAGGTTTTCCAGGTCCAACGGTAGCTTGTCACCATGACTCGTCGTGCTCGGTGAAGATTTAGGTTTCCGTAGTTTTTCAGAAGCCATAATTCCTTTCTGGTTAGAATTGTAAACCAAGGAATTGAAAAAGAACGCACCAAATGTCTTAGAAAAGATTCAGGTTGCCTGAAAAGCACAATTAAAAGATAAAATGTTCGGGAGCTCACTCCACGCGTGCCTTCTCACTCACATGCTCAGCCGGAAGTCCCCTAAACCACTATTAAACTTTGCACACCTAATAATAATAATAATAATAATAATAATAATAGTCATGTTATAATCAGTCCTGGTACGTCAGTAGCACCGCTTTGTGTTTCAGATATTAACGCCAAAGGTGTTATTATGAAGGCGTTTGAACAGTATCGCCTGAAGACCTGCATTGACTACAAACCCTGGAGTGGAGAAAAGAACTACATCTCTGTGTTTAAAGGCAGCGGGTGAGCGGAGTTACACACCACAGTTTAGAACACGCTGAACCGTGCTGTAACGTGTTAAATGTTCAATAAGAGCATGGATGATTCAGTGTTTTCTCATATGAAGGTAGATGTTTTTCCTCCTATTTATTCCAATGTAGTTAGTGATGCACTCCATTTCACAGTTTGGTCTGTAAGGAAAGAATAAAGGAAGGAAGGAAGGGAGAAAGGAAGGGAGGAAGGAAGGAAGGAAAGGAGCAAAGAAGAAAGGGACAGAGGGAGGAAGGAAGGAAGGAAAAAGGAAGGAAGGAAGGAAGGAAGGGAGAGAGGGAGGGAGGGGTGGCCTTTGTCACTGGCATGTTGTTCTGTGCTTCGAACCAGGCGTAGAAATTGTTCAGGGCATCTGGGAGCAAGGCATCATCATCACAGACAAGTGGTGTAGCTTTGCAGTCTGTGATGGACTGAATGTCTCGCCACATACGCCTTGTTTTCTTGGTGTTATGAAGTGACTATAGTTTATTTCTGCATAGTTGTGCTTTTCCGCTCTGATAGCCAGGGACAGACTGGCCCTTGCTGTGCGGAGGGCTGCCTTATCATCAGATAAGGCAGCCTTTTCAACAGCGAGCGCACTTCATCAGTCCTCCATGGTTTCTAGTTTGCACACGTGGTGATGGTCTTGAAGGAAGTTACATCATCTATGCACTTGCTGATGTAGCCAGTTACTGATGCTGTGTAGTCCTCCAGGTCTGTGGTGTTGTGGTATGAAGCAGCCTCTCTGAACATATTCCAGTCTGTGTGCTCAAAACAGTCCTGAAGTGCTGAGATGGCTCCCTCAGACCAGGTTCTCACCTGTTTCAAAAAAGACCAAGGTCTCAAAAACATTTTTTCATGCCCAGGTGTTTCTCCTTGGTGGGGAACCAACGTAAGGGAAAGCAGACCTTATCCATCGGAGCAGGATGTGACCGAATCGCCACCATTGAACATGAGTTCCTTCATGCGCTGGGGTTCTGGCACGAGCAGTCACGTGCCGATCGTGACGACTACGTCACCATCATGTGGGATCGCATCCAAGCAGGTGCTACAGTACACTTTCCATAGATGATCGTTTCTTCCACTGATTGTGAGCTGTACTGTATTACTCCGTACCGAACACTTAGGCAAACATTCAATAAGCTATCGTTAGCGAGTTCCTGTGTGTTATGTAGTTCATACAGTAGCAACCCTACTCAAGAGTCCTGTTATAGGAAAATAATCAGTGACCGCGTGGTGTGATGACGCGAAGTTACTATTACCACCTTGAAGTTCGCCATTTTCCTATAACAGCACACCTGTAAGCGTTTGATTCCCTTTAATTTGCTAAACAATAACAATTTAAATGTATTAAAGAAGAGACAGCAAAAAACACATGGTTAGAGACCATCATACAAGTACCTGTGTAAAGTGTTACTATAGAAATGATTCAACGAGCACATTACGACTACTGCTGTACTACAGTGCATCACAGTGCTTCACTTTTTCCACATTTTGTTATGTTACAGCCTTATTCCAAAATGTATAAAATTTATTATGCTCCTCAAAATTCTACAAACAATACCCCATAATGACAATGTAAAAGAAGTTTTTTTAATATGTTTGAAAATGTATTAAAAACAAAAAAACAAAAAAAGCACATGTACATAAGTATTCACGGCCTTTGCCATGACGCTCAAAATTGATCTCAGGTGCGTCCTGTTTCCACTGATCATCCTTGAGATGTTTCTACAATTTGATTGGAGTCCACCTGTGGTAAATACAGTTGATTGGACATGATTTGGAAAGGCACACACCTGTCTATATAAGGTCCCACAGTTAACAATGCATGTCAGAGCACAAACCAAGCCATGGAGTCCAAGGAATTGTCTGGAGACCTCCGAGACAGGATTGTATTGAGGCACAGATCTGGAGAAGGGTACAGAAACATTTCTGCAGCATTGAAGGTCCCAGTGAGCACAGTGGCCTCCATCATCCGTAAATGGAAGAAGTTTGGAACCACCAGGACTCTTCCTAGAGCTGGCCGCCCGGCCAAACTGAGCGATCGGGGGAGAAGGGCCTTAGTCAGGGAGGTGACCAAAAACCCGATGGTCACTCTGACAGAGCTCCAGCGTGTCTCTGTGGAGAGAAGAGAACCTTCCAGAAGAACAACCATCTCTGCAGCACTCCACCAATCAGGCCTGTATGGTTGAGTAGCCAGACGGAAGCCACTCCTCAGTAAAAGGTACATGACTGCCTGCCTGGAGTTTGACAAAAGGCACCGGAAGGACTCTCAGACCAAGACCAGAACAAAGATTGAACTCTTTGGCCTTAATGGCAAGCATCATGTCTGGAGGAAAGCAGGCACCCATCATCACCTGGCCAATACCATCCCTACAGTGAAGTATGGGGTGGCAGCATCATGCTGTGGGGATGTTTTTCAGCAGCAGGAACTGGGGGAGTAGTCAGGACCAAGGGAAAGATGAATGCAGCAATGTACAGAGACATCCTTTTTTTGTCTTTAATTTATTTATTCATTTTCATATGGTTCATTTACATGTGATTCACTTTCATGTGATTCATTTACGTATGATTCATTTACATGTGATTCATATTCAAATTATACATTTTCATATGATTCATTTACGTATGATTCATTTACATGTGATTCATTTACTAATTTGCTTCTCTTTAAATCCAGTTTTAGACTGTGATATTACAAGGGTCTTTCCAGATTATTACTTGCTACACTGTATGGGATAACCCCAGTAAAACTGCCTGAATTCTATAATATAATTTGTTCACCATGTTAGGTTTAAATTGTCTAAAAACAGATTCGCAATTAAATAACATTATTCTGTTCCAATTCACATCCTTCAAAGCATTGGCATGTTCTGCTTACTCTCACAATCCACCAAACACCCACAAACCCAAAGTCTCCATAAACAAATGAGACAGCAGTGTATCCTACAAAAACCGAACGTTGTCCACAATGTGAAAACAACTCGGAGAGTAAGCTGAACTAACCAACAAAATTACCAAGACTGATAAACAGTCTGCACACAATAATAAATATAACGTCCTTACCTTAGCACGTAAAAAGCCGAGGAGATAACACTAATAAAATGAAATAAACAGAAACTCTAACCCAGTCAGAGCATCGAAACAGAGAAGCACATTAATACAGGAGTAAATTTTAAGAGGAGTAAGTCCACAAAATCTAGGTGAAGTAATGCAACAATGATATCTTCTGTAAGAATCCGAATTCTGTAGAGCTGGAAGGCCAAGTGCAAAAAAATAAAAATAATAGAAGAGCGAAAAAGACTCTGCTGTGTAGGTGATGCAGTTCACCCCGATATCAAGAGTTTAACATAGTCTCCTGCTTCATCCGATGAAATAAAGTCCTTCTGAACACCGTTATATGTAATTTGAAGCCGAGCTTAATAAAATATTCCATAACGAGCGCCCTCAAGACCACGAAGTTGACGCCGAACCTCATTAAACGCTTTCAGTGTTGATATGGTAGCATCGGTAGCAACTTTATCACTAGCCATCACTAGCTCTCACTTTAAAGCTATCACTTTATCACTAGCTCCAGAGCGCTCAGGACCTCAGACTGGGGCGAAGGTTTATCTTTAAACAGGACAACGACGATTGTATGACAGGACGATTGTATGACCGAAATTAATTACAATTTTTATCGAAATCAGCAGGAGCCTCCTATTTCGCGTCCTACTCCATCGAATTCTTAATTCCGAATCCTTGTACAGAGACATCCTTGATGAAAACTTGCTCCAGAGAGCTCTGGACCTCAGACTGGGGCGAAGGTTTATCTTCCAACAGGACAACGACCCTAAGCACACAGCCAAGACAACAATGGAGTGGCTAAAGGACAACTCTGTGAATGTCCTTGAGTGGCCCAGCCAGAGCCCAGACTTGAACCTGATTGAACATCTCTGGAGAGATCTGAAAATGGCTGTGCACCGACGCTCCCCATCCAACCTGATGGAGCTTGAGAGGTCCTGCTAAGAAGAATGGGAGAATCTGCCCAAAAACAGGTTTACCAAGCTTGTAGCATAATTCTCAAAAAGACTTGAGGCTGTAATTGGTGCCAAAGGTGCTTCAACAAATTATTGAGCAAAGGCTGCGAATACTTATGTACATGTGCTTTTTTTGTTTTTTATTTTTAATAAATTTGCAAAGACTTCAAACAAACTTCTTTCACGTTGTCATTATGGGGTATTTTTGTAGAATTTTGAGGAAAATAATTAATTTAATCCATTTTGGAATAAAGTTGTAACATAACAATATGTGGAAAACGTGAAGCGCTGGGAATACTTTCCGGATGTACTGTACTGCGGCTGTTAGAAATCAAACCAATCAGAGTTGAGAATTCAGCACTGCTGTGGTATAAACGGTATTATTTAACCTGTCATTAATACTGTAATACTTCATTGTGCTTTGTTCTACATCTTCATTGGCTTGCAGTGTTTAAATAAACCCTGTACTCTGAATGTACGTATTTGCAGGAGGTCATTTCTACGATGAAAACTACTATACGAGTGGACGAGTATGAGAGACTCTGATGAGTAATCCTATCCTCCATTCAGCACATTAATCACATGTTTGTTCTTCAGGCAGTGAGCACAATTTCAATAAATACGACGACACGACGTCAAGCTCCCTGAACGTACCTTATGACTATGGTTCCATGATGCACTACAGCAAGACTGCCTTCCAGAAAGGCACCGAGCCCACCATCGTCACCAAGATTCCCGCCTTCAGCGACGTCATCGGCCAGCGCATGGAGTTCAGCGACAGCGACCTGCTCAAGCTGAACCGGCTTTACAACTGCAGTAAGGCTGTCTTTGGTGCCGTTACGGTTCTGAACACTGGGTTCTGAAATCTTTGGTGAACGCTTGCAGAAGGCAGTTATGCCAGCCTTGAATTTTCGATTTTTAAAGATTTTTTCTTTCTAGGAAACAACAAACATGTTGGTCATGACTGAAAAAAATGAAGTATGCTCACACTAGCATGGGATTTGACTAAAAGATTTAACATTTAACACCCTTAAACTCTAGATATTCTAAATCTCTAAATGCAGGAAACAGCAACTGGCGAGACCATGGTCCTGATGTGGACTCAGCAAAGTATTGTAGCGGATAAACCCACGCAATCAAAACAAATACTATACTATATACCCATCTACATATGAAAAAAAACTGGCTGCAATTCAGTGACTCCATGCGTATATTTAATATATTTCTAGTTCATTTACCCTCTCCGGTCTGATTAGTGTAGTGATAATATGGCTTGTTAAAAAAATAATAATAACGTAAAGAGAAAAACAGAATGAACAGAGAAGTGTGTTTTTAGCAAACAACCTTTTAGCGAAATGTCTTGCAAAATTTAAATAAATAATTATAAATAAAGTATCCTCTGTATGGAGACTTCTGGGACACCCTGTATCTCTGCCATCCAGGTAATCTTATCTGGGCAACCTTTGTAAACAAGGGATTTTATTGATAACATTCATCTAATTGTGTTGACTAAGTGACTCCAGCTTATCTCTGAAAGAACTTGATCAAGTTCACAAACAAGCAGATGCTACCATAATCTTTTCGCAAGATGTCTTTATTTCTGAAAGAGTACTGGTTACACTCTCAGAATAGCAGAAGAAGGAGCATGGACTTAGTTAGCACTGCAGCGAGGGGGAAGTGGTGGCTCAGTGTTTAAGACGCTGGACTACTGATCAGAAGGTCTTCAGTTTGAATCCCAGCACTACGACCCTTCCACTGCTGGGCCTTGTTCCACTGCTGGGCCTTGAGCAAAGGGATTTAACCCTCAATTGCTCAGTTGTATAAATGGCAAAAGGGCATCTGAAAAATGCCATAAATGTAAAATGTTGACTTCAACCAGACTAATCCGTGATATCATCATTACCTTCTGTGTTGTACATGGGGTAACTAAGGAAATTTTATGACTGTGCAAAGTATCCCACTTACTGTTGTTGATTGATGATCTGTGTAATCCATTTTTTAGCAAGATCCACAACTTTCCTGGACACCTGTGACTTTGAGCTGGAGAATATTTGTGGTATGATCCAAGGTCAGGGTGATAACACAGACTGGGAACGTGTCACCAAGGCAACTGGTGGACCCGACACAGACTATTCCAACATGGGACGCTGTACTGGTACTAATACCTTTTCACTGATGTTTCACCATCTAATGTATACACTTGGGCAGAAAGGTGGCGCTGTGGATAGCTCAACGCTCCAGGGTCTAGAGTATGACTCTGAGCTCAGGTTAGAGCATGTCCATAGTTGGACATACTGTATGAACCGGATGCTTATAAATATGGCTAACTTCTTGTTAGTTTATTGTTGAGTGAATCTTCTCGTGGTTTTCTATTCAATAGGAACAGGCTACTTCATGCACTTCAGCACAGTCAGTGGCAGTAAAGGGCACACTGCTCTGTTAGAAAGCAGGTTGCTCTACCCTAACCGCAACTACCAATGTCTACAGTTCTTCTACTACCACAGTGGGAACCCCAATGATAAGCTGGAGATCTGGGTGAGAGAATACAATGAAGCCAGCCCTAGCGGAACACTACGCATGATCGAGACAATAACTGGTGAGTTAGGATAAGCAAGTCCATAATGACAGTTGGTTTGCATGCGAGATCCTTTGACCAATGCTGTAACATCAAAACATGCTAACACGTATATGGTGTTCTTCTTTAAAGGACTGCCCGAGACGTTATGGCAGCTACACCATGTAAGCCTAAACGTCTCCACAAAGTTCCGTGTGGTATTTAAAGGCACAAAGGGTGCTGGAAGCTCCACAGGTGGGCTCTCTTTGGACGATGTCAATCTTTCTGAGACCACCTGCCCAGAACATGTGTGGCGGATCAAGAACTTCAAAAGTATTATGGAAAACACACCAAGAGGCACTGCTATATACAGCCCACGCTTTCGTTCAAAGTATGGATACACCTTCCAGATGCGATTGTACCCCAATGGCATGGAGACTTCCAAGGACATGGGAGCCTATGCTTCTCTGACATCTGGCGATGACGTGATCGATGGTGATCTCACTTGGCCTTGCCCATGGATGCAGATTACTATGATGCTAATGGATCAGAACGCGGACATCCGCAAACGCATGTCCAACCAGAGAAGTTTCACATCTGACCCCAATCAGAAAGTAGAAGGTAGCCATTTTGTGCACATTGCTGCATTCATAACACATTTAACGATGTCTGCATATTTTAAGACCACAGGTGTATTCACAATTTTGTAACATGCCTATTTTTTGGGGGGTGGGGTAAGGATCTACAATGTTTTTCTGGGACAACCCACGAAAAGTTGGAATGGAAGTAACAGATGGGGATGGCACTAAATACTTCAGAGGACCAGGATTCGGAACATCTGTATACCTGTCTCAGGCCAGAGCACTCAACAGAGAATTTATCAAGGGTGGAGATGCCATCTTCCTTCTCAGCATGGAAGGTAAGAAAATCTGGGTGTACCAAGGTGGTAATTAGCCATATGTAGAAGCATCAACTCACTGTCTGAAGACAGGAAAGGGGTGGTCTTACCTCAATGTCTCGGTGCACACCTGACCCATCTAATTAATGGCTTAATAATTAACTGATCAGTTAGATCAGATGTTTCGGCAATAGGGAATACTTACATGGCATGGGATTATGCGGACTGGCAGAAAGAACCTCTGGGATAGGATAGGATAGGATTGTCTTCTTGTCAATCATGCACTACAAAGAAGACTTGAATTCAAGAATGAAGTCTTTATATAGAATAACTTAATGAGATTTTGCACAGAACAAAAGACCCCGTAAAGATTATCACGATAATAGTTTAGTTTTTTTGAGGAACTCATTAGTTAATACTAATTGTATCCAATCAATCAAGCCTTACTTACCTCAAGTTACACTGGACCAAAGGATAGATAACCGATGATGAACAATGACCCTCAACCCTTCACACATCTTACATAGGAATTCTGCACTTACACATTGGAGTGTACGGCTAAGAGCGATCACTCAAAAATATGTCAAAAGAGCCGTTTTCTTCCCATCAATGTATGAATCTGAAATGATTGACAGCTGTGGAGGTGTTTTGAAGTCTCCAATATGGAAGCCCCACCCCCTTACCCCCCATATCTGTAATCTCTAGCCTTGTCTCAATTGAGTTAACATCAGGTTGCAATATATAGTTACAAATAAAATTAAATAGTGACTCAAACATCGTGTAAAATCTAATATTCATCCATTACAAATTTTCCTAGTGACAATATACGAGCTTCCCCCAAGCACCTGGTGGTTACCATAAAACCTCGTATATACGTGCACGTACAGTTTCAGAGGGTTGGCAGGTCTGTTTTTTTTTTTTATTCCTTCTCAATGTAGATGAAAGCACCACTTTGTAATAAATTGTTTTCCATTTTTGTCCTGTAGATATCTCGCACTTGGTTTCTTCTCAGCCCCTCCCTCCTACAACCCCTACTTCTCATCTCCTCCGTCCTACAACCCTTATTTCTCAGTCCCTCCCTCCCACAACCCCTACTGATGATCTATGTGCCTTGAAAAAATGTGAAAATGATGGAGTGTGTGTGATGGACGGTGTAAAAGCAGCCTGCAGGTAAGTATCAGCACAGAGGGAGTCTACGAAGTAAACATCTAAAATTGTGTCAACGTTACCACTGTTCTCAGGAATCTGGTTATATTTACTAATCATGTCGTGACATTTACATCTTATGGCATTTGCCAGACGCCCTTAATACAGAGCGACTTTTCTCATTTATACAACTGAGGAGTTGAGGGTTAAGGGCCTTGCTCTAGGACCCAGCAGTGGCAGCTTGGTGGTGCTGGGATTTGAACTCACAATGTCCAGTGTCTTACCCACTGAGCTAGCATGTAACGATCGGTAAACAATGTTACGTTTCCCTCCGCAGGTGTGTCGTAGGTGACGACTGGTCGTACTACGGGGACAGATGTCAGTTTAAGAGTTCGATCCAAAACGGTGTGGTGACGGCAGTCGTGTCCACAGTTGTGGTCTTTGTCGTCATGTTGGTGGTGATTGTAGTGATCGTGGTGTGCCTGAAGAAGAAGTATAAGAAGAAAATGAATGACATGGGGGGCGGGACTACCACACAAAACAACTATGCAAGTTAACAGCACAAGGAATCATGTAATCGGTAACGGTACTGGCAATATAAACTTGTGTGTGTATATAACAAGAAGATTTCCATGTCATTTAAATCTCAAGCAAAATTAAACCGTTCCCATTTTCATTGGTTTCTGAACCTTTTGGCTGTTGGTTTTACCTGATCGAGCACACTGATCATTCATATAAACAACATACAATGCAAGCCCTTTTTTATACTTTTCAGTAATTCATTCATCTGCAGTAAGTACTTCATCCTAGTCAGGGTCACAGTGGATCCAGAGGAACACCACAGGAATACACCTTTACTTAGAGTTCAGGTCTCACACACACGCACACACTAGTTCACACCTAATTCACATTTAGAGTTGCTGATCCACTTACCAACCTGGATGTGGAAGAAAACCGGATAACCTGGAGGAAACCCACATGGACACGAGCAGAACGTATGAAACTCTACACAGACAGTATCCCGAGCTCAGGATCGAACCGGGAACCCTGGAGGCATGAGGTGGCAATGCTACCCATTGCCCAATACCCAAATGTAGCAGTGCTACATGTCAAATAAATGTCAAATGTCAAATGTGTATAATAATAAATAAAAATATTTAATGTTGATGACCAAAAGTAAAGAATTTATTTATTTATTTATTTATTTATTTATTTATTTATTTATTTATTTATTTTACTAAATATAGGACTATTATTGACCCAAAAAGACACCACAAAAAGCAGCTGATTTTCAGGTTTTAAAAAAAAAAGATTTAAAAAATGCTAAGCTGTTCACTGAAGTCTAGCACAAATCTATTTCTAGAGAGCAACGAAAATCAGGATAATGATCTATGCTAAAATGACATTTTTCTTACCTTAAATTGACGCTCTAAACGTGGACAACATGCATGATCACGGATTTCAAAAGTTCTAAATATTGCTTTACGATCACTCTTGTTGAAATGCAGGCGAGACGCCTGCATTAATAATGAGCAAACAAACAATTAAATATATATATTTAGATCTATTAGATTTGCATCCATAACAACATAGACAAAACAGACCAAGAGGCCTCATGATACATTTAGAATTTATTATAACAAAACCAAACAAACAAACAAAAAAAAACAGGAACATTTTGTGTGGTTTGATTACACGTAATCATTACTGGTCATGCTGGTGACAACGGAAGAATGAGCAGTTTGTGTGTGCGGTTAACCGGACAGTGACAGCAAGACCGAGCATAATGTTTAAAAGTCATTTGTTTAACGTATTGAATACCGTTGTGTACTTTCGTGTGTAAGGAAGGAATAAGCTTATTACAGACGCACACATTTCCTTTAAAAAGCATCCGTATTAGGGCTGCACAATTAATCGAATATCGATCGCGATTACGATTTTGACTGCCCACGATTACATGAACATGATCAACTGCGATATTGCGGTTTAAAGTTCGTCCTCCGCTCATAGAAAACTCCGCTGCAGATCAAATCAAGTGCTTCCTACACTAAAGCCAATCACATAGAGCGGTGCAGGGATGACGCCATCTTGTAATGACAAAACCCAGAAATGGTTAGCATTTTAGCGCTTAGAGCTGCTAGCTTCGCTTCGGAAATCATGACACTACAGAGGTTGTCGGGGACATTAAACGTTATCATGCCGAACAGGAAAAAACTTTGCAGATAAACTCAGGGATCTACAGTGCGACCATTTCACTCGCATTTGTGACTGAAAAGTACTTTGTGCGACTGTGAATAAATATTTATTCGCACCGGTGCGAGTGACCTGTTCAGAGTTGTATAATGACTTAATTTAAACTCAGGGTTGCCTCCAGTTTCCATGTTCTGATTTAATCCCCCAAAACTGTACTGGGGAAACAGATCTAAAAGGACAACTGATTAAAAAAAATAAAGCTACTAAAATGTAAAGACAGAAAATGTGCTTAGTTACAAAGAAATCATTGTATATATAAAAAGATATTATAATAACTTCATAAAATATAAATAAAATGAGAAATTATAATGTTTAATTACTATGAGTTGCATTTAATATCAATTTGACATTAAGCTTAGTTCACTATTCCATTAGAAAGCTATTAGCCTTTTTCCTAGTATGGATAATTTTTGTGTTAGTCTACATTTAATTAGGACTCTTTACTGTTTAAGATATTTAAAAATAAATATTTTATGCTTGTTTATTTATCAATTAACCAACAGTATTTATCATTGTGTCACGAATCGTGACGGAGCAGAGATAGGACGGATGCAAGTGCAGGATGAACAGTTGTTTATTTGAAAGAGAGACAGGCAGACAAATCCAAAACGTAATCCAAAACGTAATCCACAAACATGCAAGAGGTCAGGCGATTGGCAAACAGGCATACACGGGGCAAGGCTGGAATCTAGGTCGTGGTCACGGAAAACAGGGTCGATAAACAAAACAAGAAACGAACTATGACGAGGGACTGGAAGCGGATAATCCAGCGTGAACTAACTCTAAACATGGACTGTGACTATGACTACGATACGAACTAAACTAACTCTAAACATGGACCGTGACTATGAATACGCTACGAACTAAACTAACTCTAAAGTATTACTCTTCCGCGTTGTGTGCTGAGAGGCGCGCGGTATATATGCGGACATGATCAGCGTCTAAACCGCTAGCAGCTGAGGGCAATACAGACCCACATGAAATCCCAGCCAATGACAGAACAGGGAGGAGACATGACAGAAACATAAACAAAACACACGTGTCCAGATGTGATTACAGTCAACAATGGAAAAGCAGGTGCTCGCACATTCGCGCTTAGAGCACGCTGCTTCAAGGGGGAATCGTGACACATTGCTATTGTTTTAATTCAATTAACAGTGACCATGAGCAGAGAGCTTATATTTAACTGTTTATGACCTCATGATTAAAGCTTAAACAATAAAAGATTGGTATCTGGATCGGTATTGGTTGTAAAAATCCTGATCGGTGCATCCCTAATGAACATCATTAAACAGAAGCACTTCCCATCTGACGCATAAATGAAATCACCAAATCACATCCTATATGAGATTATTCCGATATCTACACAATATACACAGAGCGGTTCGAGACAAACGAAAACAAATGAACAAATGAACAAATGAACAAAATCCCCATTTCTCGTAGAGAAGATTCGGAAAAAAAAAAAAAAAAGTGACTAGGTCACCATAAGAGAGTATGCAACTCCTAGGAGTTAGTCTTCCATTTCTACTAAATATCTAGTTTTACAGGCATGAATGACAGAATATATCTGCAGAATGTATGTTCTCAAAATGACCAAAAATCACATTCATTGTTCTAGTTGCAGTTGAGTTTCTGCACAGTAACTTACAGAAATATCTGTCTTAGCAAGTCAGGACTATCTCAAGCTCATATTAACCACCAAGAGGAAGCTTTATTACGGAACGGTCTGTACACATCAATTTCATTAATACATGGTGATCACTAAACGTACATAAATCTAAGTCTTATTAAATGGCAAATGGTCTGCACTTATATAGCGTTTTTTTTTTTTTTAACCTTAGCGGTTCTAGCAAGGTTTTAGCAAGGCGTCAACTTGCCATCAGGAGAAATGGGGTTCAGCATCTTGCCCAAGGACACTTCGGAATGTGGGGTCACGTGGGCCGGGAATCGAATCGCCAAACCTACGATTAGTGGACGACCCGCTCTACCACCTGGTCCACAGCCGCTCCATTATTACAAGTTAATTATAACCACACCCTCATAGATGGCTTGTATGGCTGTGATTGGACAGTGAATGAATTTCAGTGTAGCACTGAAAACATCAACACGCTGATGAAAGTGAAAGACAAAGCAATGGGGAATTTGATTTATTGTAATTACATACAATTACATTCTGATGTTTTTAATTCTTTAAAAAAAAAAAAAACAGCAACAACTCTTCCTATAAGAGAAAAGCAATGAAGGATTTGCTTTTCAGTGTGGCCGGGTTTCCCCGTGGAACAAAATATGATTGACGTAAATTGCCCTGTTCACAACCTTTCACCACAAAACGTTTATCCTCAAGACTGAGATGTTTATCCGTGTTGCATTACGAACAAGAAATGCCTGCACTGGGTGTGTTATATAACAATCCGTTTATTGAGGACCAAATATTCATGGCCAGGAAATTAAAGTTTAGGTTTGTCTTTGAAATTCATGGTGCAAGTAGGTAAAGCGAGCGCTCTTTTTAATACTGAACCGATTGAACTTTTTAGTTCACTTCCTGACATGTCTGAACACACCATCTGTACTTGCATATGCAGCTTGGTGTACTTCGCTATATCGACAATAATTACTCCCTGGATTCTTCTTCAGATTTATATACAGTGGTGGACAAAGTACAAGACGTCGTCTATTGGAGTGAAACTAGAGATACTGTACGTATAGTACCATGCTGCTCGAGTAACAATAGAAGTTACATTTCTACTTGTTATCTCTTTTTCATCAGAGGCCAAAAACTGGAATTACCGCCCGTCTGGGTTGGGCCTGTGTTCAGCACGGAATGTCTTTGTGATGTCACAATGCACAGTAGTGGTTAATGGTTTATATGGAAATAGACACTCAGGGCTTTAAGGATGAGCAGTTTTTATAAAGTGTTTCTTTTCTTCTTTTTTATACCTAGAATACTAGTTTTAAATTTTATAAGTGTATTGTGGTAGTCATATACAGTACAGTGTTTTACTATAATAAAAAAAAAAGCTTTAGTTCTGCTGTCGGTTTTATCTCTGTACCAGCAGGGGGCTCACACCCCTCCACTTTTCCCATCACCCTGCTCTCCAGCAGCTAAACACAGAGTCCTGATACTCTACACACAGAAACCCAACAGTGTCCGCACTAATCTTAGGACTTGCAGCAATAAAATAATTCTTTTGTTTATACTCATTGAATTGATTGGAACCCCAGAGTACTGCTAGAGTTTTTACTGTACTTTGGTGTCAAAATTAAAAATGCAGAGTTTTTTATGGTACATTATTTTGATTATTAGTTTCTAGAGACTTCTCTGACTTCAGACCAAAATGAGACCTGGAAATCTTGTTCTTGGTTCTAAAGAGGCATTCTGAGCTAAAATAATTATATTAATAATAAATTATTACGACAGACTTGTGAAGTTTCCTATAATATTCCTCATTTGGTTTTTTTTGTCTGTTTAATCTATAACCTATGAGTTGAAACATTCAAATTAGCTGTTTGTTTGTTTGTTTGTCTTTTAAATACCACATTTGAGCGGGAATTCGTTCAGTTTACTCCAGTTTAAAAGTGAGTCCTATTCAGGTATTTTTAACCCGTCCAGTTTTCTTGTATTTCAGTGTGATGAGTAATGATGGGCATGCTGCAGAAAGTAATGAAGTAGAAGTAGGATATTTTGCTTCAAATTGTAGTGAAGGAAAAGTACAACCCCACTTCCAAAAAAGTTGGGACGCCGTGTAAAATGTAAATAGAATGCTGTTTCTTTTTAGTAACACTTCCTTCTCCAGCCTTTTGTTGCTCCCGTCCCAACTTTTTTGAGACGTGTTGCGGCCATCAAATTCAAAATGACCTTATTTTTTTACTTTAAACGGTACGTTTCCTCAGTTTAAACATGTGATATGTTTTCTGTGTTCTGTTGCGAATAACATACGGGTTTAAGAGATTTGCAAATCATCGCATTCTGTTTTTATTTATATTCATTTTACACAGCATAAGGAAATACTTTAATAAAGTTCAGATACCTGAAAAGAAAATGACTTAAGTAGCACGTTCGCCTCGCACCTCCAGGGTCGGGGGTTCGAATCCCGGCTCCGCCCTGCGTTCACAGAGTTTGCATGTTCTCCCTGTGCTTTGGGGGTTTCCTCCGGGTACTCCGGTTTCCTCCCCCAGTCCAAAGACATGCGCTGTAGTCTGATTGGCATGTCCAAATTGTGTAAATGTTTTGGCACCCCGTCCAGGGGTCCAGTTCCCCGAGAACTCCCCGCAACCCTGTGTAGGATAGACAGTACGGAAAATAGATGGACGGATTATAAATCGATTTTTTTTTTTTTTTTTAAACATCAAACGATTGTTGAGCATTTCAGGAACGTTGTTTTTCTCCCATTACAGTTTAACTTATATAGGACCTGTTCAATAGGCACTGAACATTTCCAAACGTTTGAATGATATTGACTCATATAGACGTAATGATGCCTCCTCAAAGCCAGGGAAGCTCTGACATGACAAAAAAAAAAAAACAAACAACAAATAATCAAACTCCAACATATCACATTACACGTAGGGAGAGAAAAAACACAACAAATGAGGACATCAAACAAGATATTACAACAGGATTACTGGAAAAACCAGAGCTTCCTGCATTGTCGTGGACCGTGTGCGTAAACAGCTCGGTGGTTTCCACTGCTAGAAAACCTGAGATAGAAAGTGAAACAGACCGAGAACAAACCACTCTCACAAAACAGACTGAAGGACCTTTAAAGCGTGCGTTCTCTTTAAAGAGGCTGATCTCGAGACCTACAGGAGCGCCATCACTCACTGTAAGTGTTACCATTGACACCTTCTGTTCACATTAACGTCTAATCAGAAGGATTTGTATTACTGACATGGGTCTACAGTGTTTTTATAAAGATGTGTTGAGGAGGTGTGCAGGAAATCATCCAGGATTATACGTATACCATCAACTGTAATGATTACTCTAACATCTAGGACGTGAAGATGTAGAGCAGAAGAAGAACATGTATTGGCTGTATTGGCACATAATTCCTACTTCGAATGATTGCACGGTGAATTTTCAGTGTCTTTTCGACACCCGTATGTTCTTCTTACACATTTGTGAAGTTTTGAGTGTAGTGCCTGAAGTCAAGAGAGTAAAACATCCTCTTCTCTGCTTCTAAACATCAAGGTGCTTTTTTATTTGATGGCATGAGGAAGTGTGCCGTCCTGAAAAAGTAAAGCATAACTAACGAAACCATTTTGCCAAGCTGCGCGTGTGTGTGTGTGTGTGTGTGTGTGTGTGTGTGTGTGTGTGTGTGTGTGTGTTTTTTCCTTTTCTTGACGTATTAAACATTATCAACCTTTGAACTGAACTTTGCAAGATTTAGCACATGATTTACAAGCTCTAAAAGCAGAAGTGTGTGTGTGTGTGTGTGTGTGTGTGTGTGTGTGTGTGTGTGTGTGTGTGTGTGTGTGTGTCAGATAGGAATATCTGACAGTTTTGATTTATAGTCCATTGGAACATTTGGCTGGTGTTTATATTGTAAAAAAAATAGAGAGAAAGTGTGTGTGCTTTGGTTAAGGTTAGGGTTAGATTCGGGTAGAGGATAGAATTAACTAGCAGCATGAATAATTATATCAAAGGAAGGTCTTCACAAGGATAATACAATTGTGTGTGTGTGTGTGTGTGTGTGTGTGTGTGTGTGTGTGAAACAGTCATTGAACACAGAGGAAACCCGGTGGATTCCAAAATGCTTTTGTTTTTGTCTCGAGGCTGTGTGTGTGTGTGTGTGTGTGTGTGTGTGTGTGTGTGTGTGTGTGTGGCAGGTCACATGACCTTATTTTCAGTGGAGGAAAGTACTTATCTAATTGGTGTTATTAATTAAACCTTTACCTGAGCATAGCTGAGAATGCTTGTACGCTTACTCTCGTACGCTTGCTTAAAATACACACGTTGTACTTCCTTATCCAGTAGAGTATTTTCATGTGTCTGCTTGTTAGACACTAATCCCTCTTTGTTTCTTCACATGTTAACATTACTAGCTCATAAGTCATATCCATATGATTGTATACTGAATATACAGACGTTAAAACCAACTCTTCGTCTAGTGAATTTTGTAGATTAAGCCTGTGATGTCTAGTTGAGTCTCGCAGTTTGTTTGGCGTTTCCAGGTTTCGGTAATATTTCCAACCCGACTACAGCTAAAAACCTGAAACTAGCCCCAATAAAAATTGTAGTAGCTCCTATAGTAGCTCCTAGTTCTGACCTTAATGACGTAAATCGGCTGCTAAAAAAAAGGGGGCTTTTGCGACATTTGGAGATATAGACAATATCTATCTATAGACATATTTCTATCTTACGATATATATCGCAGCGCCCTAAACGGAACATCAGAAGCGTTGGTCACTCAAAAGAGTTCATTAGTACTTCAACAGAATTGGAAATGGAGTCGTGAATGAAGGTTTAATTTAGATGAATGTGTTGAATGGGTGTTATACTGTACCGTATACGCCCCCCATGGACGAGCTGCTACTTTCACACGTTACAGTTACTATAATGAATAAAAAATGCATATATCTATTATAAACTAAGTACAAAATTGAGAAAGTGATTTAATCTTGTGCATACAAATGCTGTCATGAGACAAGGTAGAAATGCTAACGCCAACCCTTAATCCTAATTTTTATTCGGTTATAATAGTGAACAAAATAATTTTTAAAATCATCTCAAATTTTTTACTTTCAGGTCAAATCATTTCCTTTTTTTTCTTTTTTTTTTTTTTTTTTTTTTTTTTCTTTTTTTTAAAAAAGGAGTGATTTAAATTAAATACGAATTTTGACTTTTACCTTTACATTTACAGCATTTGCATTTCAAGACGCTTTTATCCGGAGAGACTTACGTGAGACATATCCTCATGCTAGCACAGATTAAGAATATATTGAGGCTAATAATTTTACTTAAATGTCTTTTTTGTGTAGTTTCTCCTAAAAAAAAAAAAAAAAAATCTTAATACAGACCCCATTTTTACATATCTAATAAATATCCTTTTTGGTTTTGTTTTGTTTTCTCAGGTTTTCTTAGACTAGTAGGCAGTTATACTGTTACAGATGTGGGCCTGAAATCTTATCTAAAGTCACATCTGGTTAATTTGGCTAAGTTCCTTTGCATCTTCTTTGCATCCACTGATCTTTCACACGTCTCAGTGTCCCAGTGGTTTATCACGAATATACACGAAGCTCATCCTCACCACTGTCTCCACTGGCTTGTTCGTTAGGGATCTAAATCTACATCTGGATTTTTGAAAAGCTGCTTTGTGACAATGTCTATTGTTAAACGCTCCATGGAAATAAAATTGAGTCGAGTTGATTATACGTCTCGGATATTACTCAGACTCTCCGTGTTTCCCGTCAGCAGGAAACTGAATTAATGGGAAACTCGTCAGGATTAAGCATGGAATCAAGCGAAGCATCTCCGACGGCAGACGTAGGTTCAGACGCGGAGGCGGACTACGACTGCCCCATCTGTCAGGAGGTTTTGAAAATGCCCATCCGCACCAAGAACTGCCAGCATGTGTGAGTGGAAGCTCAAACCAAGAGCCCAGGTTTAGATTAGACTTTAACAGTAGTCTAATATTTAGAATGTTTACTCACGCGCGGTGTTTTTTCTCCTCACCAGGTTCTGTAGGAGCTGTTTTCAGACGGCGGTGAGAAGTCAGGGCCCTCAGTGCCCGTTGTGCCGGAGCCCCGTGTCCGAAAGAGAACACCGAGCCACAGACATCCAGCAGAAGATGAGAGAGAAGAAGGGCAAATGCAGAGCATGTGGAAAAGAGGTCAACGTCTGCTCCTATACTGTAGATATATGAATGCACTGGAGTGTTTAAAATGCCATGTCATGATAATGAACCTAATTAACCTACAGAAACGTGGGTTAATTAATCGAAGACATTATCGTTACTATAGAAACTGCTCATTCACAGGGACTTGTACATCAGACATTCCACTACATAATCACATCAGACTTCCACTACATAATCTAATCCGCATAACAAACATGTTTAACAAGTGAAATGTGTGTAATTGTCAATATAGTGTAATAAGGAGAGGTTTATTTAACATTTATGGAAGGAGTCTCCAGTGCCAGCACTTTCTAACAGTCAGAGGTAAAGGTAAAGCTGTAAAGATGAATGTTTAAAAACTATATAAATAATATATTTATATAATATTATATAAAAAAAATACAGTGAGATGTAAAATATAGTGAGATGTGAGTTATGAGTCCATACAGGATTTTACTGAGGGGTTTTTTTTGTTATTGTTGCAGCTGTAAATGCTTGATTTTTCTGTAGCGTTTTTCAAAACGTGAGTTTTTTGCGTTTTTTGCGGAAAACCACTCGAACTTGGCGAAATCGCAATCGCAGGGAGTTGTTTCGCACAACTGTCTTTCACAGTGGTGTTTGTTGCTAAAGGAGACCTTTTTAGCTGTACTCATGTTCAAAGCACGTGAATCGAAGAGGGCTTGGACTGAATGCGTGCTGCGATGACGTCACATGACACGTCTTGGCCCAAATCTGCGGAAAATCTGAGGTGATTTTGAAAAATCGCAAGCATCTCAGGATGTTGCGGAGCTTTCTTGATTTTGCGTCCATCTCTCACAAACCTGGAGTGACCGAGTAACTTGTCAGGGAGAATTGCAAGCGGGAGAATGTTCTGTGCTGTATTTCAGAAACTCTCCAGCAGGTGGAGCTGCTCACTGGGAAAGTCTTGTAGTTTCTCACCAGTTGTTTCATTTCTGCCTACACAATCACATGACCACAACATGAACATGTCCTCGCTAATTAGATGACATGAATGTGACTTTATGTAAAGGGACATTGAAAAGACCAATTTGTGTGTTTGTAAATCAACGCACACATGTATTAAAAAAAAAAAAAAAAAAAACCTCTTCTGACTGTTCTTCTGACTCCCTGGTCAGAAATCTTGCGAGGAGCTCCTGTGTGTGGCCGGTTGATGACGGAGTGATGTTGCTCCCACTTGTGTATAACAGCCCCAATGGTGCTTACTGGAAGATTCAGAAGTTTTGAAATACGTCTGTATTTGATTCCATCAATATGTTTCTCAACAATAAGGTTGTGAAGGTCTTGAAAGAGCTCTATGTTTTTACCCATCATGAGATGTTTCTTGTGCGACACCTTGATAACGAAAAGCCTTTTTACAGACCATCAATTTACTAACCCAGCTGATATCAACTTGCACAGATAGGGGTTGTAATTACTTATGGATTTCAGCTGATTCCTTGTCTTACCTTGCCCTGGAGAACTGCTTTTTCTTAGCGTGTTCGATACTTTTCCCCCCCGTGTCATTCCACTTTATTACACATAACTTTATTTATGGACTTTAATGTTGTGAATTCTTTATACTTCCAGATCTCTTGAGTTAACACTGATGTCTGGTGAAAATTTCACGTGAATAACCTCACTGGAAATATTTTTACTGAAAAAAATGTTGACGCGTCCAACACTTATTTCCCCCACTGTATATGATTGACATTTTGTCTTTATCTTTATAGAAACTTCTCAGTAAGATGAGACTCCACTACAGAACCTGCAGGAAGTATATAGACGAATTTGGTCCTATCGATGAACCCACAGTACCGCTTCCTGTCCAAACTCCTACCCAACCACAAAGCAGTGTATTTATCCCCAACATCGTCATTCCTACACACTCTAACAGGTATGTGAACACGTTAAAATTCCATCACCATGCGATCGACATGCTAATATAGACTTAAAGTACATAGACTAAAGGCATATTGTCCAATCAGCATACTATTTACACAAAAGGTTACAGGTAGTGGTTTTCAGTTTGAATGAAATGGTTTAAATGTTTCTGTTGGGTATTTAGAGGAAACATGACATGAAACCAGCAGAGCATCACACACCTGAAACACGTCACGAAATCGTGTGTAATAGTCTGCCCCACATCGTTATTAATATACCATCAATAAGAACTTGTGATGTAATGATGTACTCAATGTTTTATCGTCGAGCTGTTGGTCGATATCTCGCCAGAGACATCATCTTACCAGATGTTTTTAAGATAATGATTTAAACATCAGATTAAAGCCTAGTCTCTCTAGGTTTCGTTAGAGAGTCTGGTCCTTTTCGTCACTAATGGTGGCCAAATTGATGGACAGTGGAAATGATCACTTATCGAAACATAGACATGGTGCAAGCTTTCTTCGTGTGTTTATGGACCCTGCTGTGATCTTATCCGTGTTCCTTTAGTGATTACATTTATTTACGTTTAGCAGGCGCTTTTATCCGAAGCCACTTACAAACGAGGAAATACAAGCACAGAGGTGCAAGTAGTGCTCCCATACAAGATCTTTTAATTGAGTTCTAGAGAAGCAAAGTGCGCAGAGTCGAGGTGTAAGAGCCAGAGTAGGGTTTATTTATTTATTTATATTAAGGATAATGTGGGCGTTGGTGTTTTAGGGGTTGGTTAGGCGTTCATGGAAGAGGTGGGTCTTTAGCTCTATTTCGAAGATGGTGACAGATTCTTTGGTCCGGATTGAGGTTGAAGTTCATTCCACCACTGAGGAACAGTTAGTGTGAAGGTTCTGGAAAGGGATCTTGAGCCACGCTGAGTAGGCGCTACTAACGTCGGTCGTTAACTGATTACTGTTACAGATTGCGAGAGGGAACGTAGGCCTTCAGGAGAGAGTTGAGGTAGGAGGGTGCTGTTCCAGACAAGGTCTTGTAGGTGAGCATCAAGGCCTTGAATTTGATGCGGACGGCTACAGGAAGCCAGTGGAGGGAGATGAAGGGGGGTGTGACACGGGTTCTCTTGGGCTGGTTGAAGACGAGGCGCGCTGCAGCATTCTGAATCATCTGAAGGGGTTTGATGGAGCTGGCCGGGAGGCCCGAGAGTAGTGAGTTGCAGTGGTCCAGTTTTGATATGACAAGAGACTGGACTAGTAGTTTTGATTATCTCATACACTATTATTAAACAAAGAATGGAAATATTCATTATCTTAAATACTCAACATTATTTCTAGGTCACAATTTACATTCCTTTGTACAAAGTCTTATCGCTTCCATTTAAGCATGTTGTAACGATTGTTTTGCAAGCTAGGTACTGTTTTTGTGTAGTAGTTGTAGCTCTGTGTGTGTGTGTGTGTGTGTGTGTTGCACATTTTCCACACACCAGTTGTAGCCTGTGTGCTGATTTTAACATTCCATCTACCCAGACGGTAAAAGGTTTCTATGGCATTAAACCGAACAGAAGGTGTCTTCAGGTGTGTTTTACTGGAGAGCCCAAAGACACGTCTCTCGGTCATATCACCTTGGCAGCTATGTTACAAGATGTTCAGATGATGCTCAGAGGAACTGGTCTAACATGGATCGTCAGGTTTTACATAAGCTTGTTCAAGCTCGAGTACGCGCGGTCATTACAGAAAAAGAGGAACATTGTTGCTGATGATATAAACAACTGATATTACAATAAATTAGGATTGAACGCATCAAAACTGAAACATATTCGCTAGCGCTCGGACGCCACCGTTTGAGCAAGTCAGGTCTTGTGTGTAAAGTTTACAACGTTAATTTACATAAATGGTGACTGAATGATGGGAAATTACAGACCCGCCTGGTTTTGCTTCACCGACTCATAATCCTGAGATTATCATAAAATAACGCCTAGATGCATGTTGTGCTTCTGATCGTTTTTGTGCATGTGTGTGTCCAGCGCAGGGAGAGTGTACGCTTGTCCTTACTGTTCACTCATGGACCTCAGTGACATGGCCCTGGTGGAGCACTGTGTTCGCCAACATCATCAAGATCAGACTCCAATCGTAAGATCCACAGCACCGAACTTTCACCTGATCAGTCTTCTCAGAATTCTTGTATCAAACTAATGTCTTTAAAGATCTTCCACCAAAATAATTTAGCTACAGATCGTCCACCAAAATAAACTTCTACAGATCTTTTACCAAAAAAAAAATGTATGTAGAGATCTTCCACCAAACTAATTTATCTAGAGACCTTCCACCAAACTAAATTATCTAGAGACCTTCCACCAAAATAATTGATCTAGAGACCTTCCACCAAACTAATTGATCTAGAGACCTTCCACCAAAATTATTGATCTAGAGACCTTCCACCAAAATTATTGATCTAGAGACCTTCCACCAAAATTATTGATCTAGAGACCTTCCACCAAAATAAATTATCTACAGATCTTCCACCAAACTAATTTAGCTACAGATCTTCTACTAAACCACCACCCTACATCTGGCCCTCACCCACCTGGACAAGAAGGACGCCTACGTTCGAATGCTGTTCATAGACTTCAGTTCAGCATTCAACACAATCATTCCTCAGCACCTGATTGGAAAGTTGAACCTACTGGGCCTGAACACCTCCATCTCCAACTGGATCCTGGACTTCCTGACTGGGAGACCTCAGTCAGTCTGGATCGGGAACAGCATCACCACCCCGCTGAGCACGGGGGCCACTCAGGGCTGATCACTCTGCTGACTCAAGACCGTGCAGCAATACACTGCTCAAATCACGAATCAAGTTCGCTGATGACACGACCGTGGTGGGTCTCATCGGCAAGAACGACGAGTCAGCATACAGACAGGAGGTGCAGCGGGTAACGGACTGGTGCAGAGCCAACAACCTGTCTCTGAATGTGGACAAAACAAAAGAGATGGTTGTTGGCTTCAGGAGAGCACGGAGCGACCACTCTCTGCTGAACATCGAAGGCTCCTCCGTGGAGATCGTCAAGATCATCAAATTCCTTGGCGTTCACCTGATGGAGAACCTCACCTTGGTCCCGCAACACCAGCTCCATAGCCAAGAAGGCCCAGCAGCGTCTCTATTTTCAGCGAAGGCTGAAGAAAGCCCATCTCCCGCCTCCCATCCTCACCACGTTCTACAGAGGAACTACCGAGAGCATCCTGAGCAGCTGCATCACTGTCTTGTTCGGAAATTGCACCTCATCGGATCGCAAAACCCTGCAGCGGATAGTGAAGACAGTTGAGTAGATCATCGGGGTGTCTCTCCCCGCTGCATCCGCAAAGCCACCAGCATTGTGGACGACCCCACACACCCCTCACACACACTCTTCACCCTCCTGCCATCTGGAAAAAGGTAGGACTGTGTAACAGCTTCTTCCTCCAAGCCACCAGACTCCTCAATACTTAGCAATTGGTCTGACACACACACACACACAGACCTGAACACCATCCCACTCTCACTGCAATATTTGCACATTCCTGCACTGACTCTATTGCATTTTTGCTGCTACTGTATTTATAAAAAAAATACCGTATTTGATTTCTTGTCACTGTTATACACTTTACCTGTCAGATACCGCAATAACTGTTATATCCATATTTGGTATAAGCTAATCTGCTAATCAGTCATAGCATGTTAGGTTTACATTTATACCATTTTTAAATTATATTGCTACTCCTTGCCACCTGTCTTGTGCACTACCTGTTGTATCAGACACGTCCACACTAGAACTGTCGGTGCTACACTGTCACTTTCTGTGCCTATTGTCCTGTTTCAGTCAAATATTGTCCTGTGTCGTTAGCACACGTTTGCACGTGCACTTTATTTAAAAATATGTAGGTCTTATTTAGTTCTGTGTCTCATGTGGTTAGTGTGTTGTTTTATGTAGCACCGTGGTCCTGGAGGAATGTTGTTTCATTTCACTGTGTACTGTACCAGCTGTATATGGTTGAAATGATAATAAAGCCACTTGAATTTGAACAAACTCATTTATCTCCAGATCTTCCACCAAAGAAATTTATCTCCAGATCTTCCACCAAACTGATATATCTACAGATCTTCCACCAAAGAAATTTATCTACAGATCTTCCACCAAACTGATATATCTACAGATCTTCCACCAAAGAAATTTATCTCCAGATCTTCCACCAAAGAAATTTATCTACAGAGCTTCCACCAAAGAAATTTATCTACAGAGCTTCCACCAAAGAAATTTATCTACAGAGCTTCCACCAAAGTGATTTATCTACAGAGCTTCCACCAAAGTGATTTATCTCCAGAAGTTCCACCAAACTGATTTATCTCCAGATGTTCCACCAAACTGATTTATCTCCAGATGTTCCACCAAACTGATTTATCTCCAGATGTTCCACCAAACTGATTTATCTCCAGATGTTCCACCAAACTGATTTATCTCCAGATGTTCCACCAAACTGATTTATCTCCAGATGTTCCACCAAACTGATTTATCTCCAGATGTTCCACCAAACTGATTTATCTCCAGATGTTCCACCAAACTGATTTATCTCCAGATCTTCCACCAAACTGATTTATCTCCAGATCTTCCACCAAACTGATTTATCTCCAGATCTTCCACCAAACTGATTTATCTCCAGATCTTCCACCAAACTCATTTATAATGATACTGAGTCTTTATTGATCACATACAGTATACATTCCATCACAGTGAAATTCTTTTCTTCGCATACCCCAGCATGTTAGGAATTTGGGGTCAGAGCGCAGGGTCAGTCATGATACAGCGCCCCCTGGAGCAGAGAGGGTTAAGGGCCCAACAGTGGCAGCTTGGCAGTGCTGGGGTTTGAACCCGTGATCTTCCGATCAGTAACCCATCTACCACCAAACTAATTCATCTACAGATCTTCCCCCAAACTAATTTATCTAGACGTCTTCCACCAAACTCATTTATATACAGAGCTTCCCCCAAACTAATCTTCTCAGAGATATTTTGCCAAACTATTGTCCTTGGCGATTTTCCTTCGAACTAATTAATTCTTTCATTTCACAAGTCTTAAAGATGATGTCAGCACTGTATTGCAACTATATCTTATGTACATGCGTGTATTGATTTCCACTGTATAGTCAATGATCAAATGAACTTCACTTTATCTGAAGGTGTGTCCAATCTGTGCGAGTATGCCTTGGGGGATCCCAGACTACATCAGCCGTAACTTTATTGGCCATTTGGTGCGCAGACACCGCTTCAGCTACACCACCTACATGGTAAAATATAACACGACTTTTTCAAATATATATTTATATTTTCTCTTAAAAATCACAAAGTGCTCCATTTATTTCATTTCACCCTCCTCCAGTTCTCATTATTGTGCGGTGGAAACCCTAAGATGTAGAAGTAGAAAACCCTGCTGCATTACTGCATCTCTTTTAGTTTTTATTAAGCGATTTACTTGTACCAGCTTCCTCTACGTAACATTACTTTGACGTTAGTTCAGATGATACACCTTATACCACAATTCTCGTTTCTGACACGTCACAGGCTTCTATCGATGCGCTCGTCCTGACCGTGGAAAAGGAGTCTCCGGTGTCAGTGTGTCGAATTTTCCGACGTCTTCATTAAAGAGGAGTTTAATGAGTTTGTGGGTTTTGGGTAACAGGACAAACTGTGCTTTTTAGTGTTATCAACTTCCAAAAAAAAAAAAAAAAAGAGAGAGAGGGGGAAAAAAAAAGAGTGTCTGGTGAGGAAATGATGGTTTTTAACTCCTAAAACTTAAGCGAGGACAGGAACTAACTTGTTGTGTGGATGTTCCACAACATTAAATGGAACCAAAAACAGAATTCTTTAATACACTGGACAATTGCTGTGGTATAAGAGGAATAAAACACTGCAGGATGTGCTGTTACGTCATTATTGTGTTGGTATCAGTAACAGCATGGCATTAATTGTAAATGGTTAACCTTAGCGGTTCTACAGAGCGCTTTACACTGGTTCTCATTCACCCATTCACACACACACCAGTGGTAGCAGAGCTGCCATGCAAGGCGCTAACTTGCCCTCGGGAACAACTTGGGGTTCAGTGTCTTGCCCAAGGACACTTCAGCATGTGGAGTCACGTGGGCCGGGAATCGAACCTCCAACCCTACGATTAGTGGACGACCCGCTCTACCACCTGATCCACAGCCGCCCTTTTACACATAAATGCTAAATTACATGTAAAATGAAATGATAAAATGATAAATGATCATATCTATACCCACACTATCATGTGTTTGACCCTTGTGTTGTTCTTACAGAATGAAAGCGAGGATGATGATGTGCAGCTCTTCTGGGCGCTACAGGTGTCAGTCCAGGAGGTTTGAAAAATCGCTTACCTCTGCCTCGCCAGACGATCCGCACTTTAACGTTCACTCCTGATGATCAGAAATCAGCATTTTTAACTCTTTTTCCTCTTCTTCTATTTTTATACAGATCAGCACATTGTTGTAGAAAATGTAGCTTTAACAGACAATTTTAAGAAAATGTCTCGCAAAAAAAAGCGATCTTCGTCTTTGTTTTTTTAAGGCACACGATGCAATTTTCTTATTCCTGTAATGAAATTTTTGAAATAATCACACGGTCTCTGCACATTCGTTCTGACTCTACTCTTCAGGTAAGAAACCGACCATCAGTTTGCACAGATTACTGAGTGACGTTAAAACTCTCTCAGGAACGGTTACTGGTACGCACAGCAGTTTTGTGTTCTCTGAAAGAGACTACGGTTTCTGACAGTTCGACACTGTTTCATTTCTTTTTTTTTATTTATTTACATTCTTGGCAATAAAACTTGTTATACCGTGGGATGTAATACATGAGCATACACAAAAATTACTGAATAATCATGTCGATATTATATGAACACAGATACAATTGTCTTTTGTTTCATTTAAATGTGATCTAATGTATAAGCCAATAAAGAAATAAATAAATGGTCTTTTTCTTGTCAATACAGCAAATTTTTTAAAAAAAATAAATAAAAATTTTTTTTTTTTTTTTTTTTTAAAAAACACCTCTTTTCTTATTTTTCTGAAAAAGATGATTTTGGACGTTTTAAGCATTCATTTCCCATTCATTTCAGTTTTAAATTAAACGAAAGAACTCTTTACCTATCCACATCATCTGTGACTTCACGAAGCTTTTTTTCTTTCTTCAAACATGTATTAGGTAGGATTTGTCTACGTTCGGCAAGATTAGGTCTGTAAGGGTTAAATAGTTCGAGTCGAATAAGATTTGAATTACTTTTGCACTCCTTGACCCCACTCCCTCCCCTAACATTATCTGACAACAGAAGAATTCTGTAGTGGTGGAAGGTGGTAAGACGACAAAGACCTCATTTGTCACATATACATTACAGCACGGTGAAATTGTTTTCATCACACGTACCAGCTTGGTCAAGGGCTTGGCACTGCTGGGGCTTGAACCCCCGACCTTTGCTGGTCAATATCATAAGCACATTTCTTAGTTCCTAGTGTCCACATCCTACCATATATTAGCACAGTATTGGGGTAATAGCGATACATGCTGGGTGTTTATGGAAAACTGTTATATCTATGGTCCTGTTAGAGCATAACAAACTTGTTTATTAAAATGAATAATAAAATAAATTGTGCGATTATTTATGATGCGTGCAGGCTAGTTATCTATATTCTAAACAACAAGATAGAGGCCACTGGCCCGTTTGACTATTTTAAGGGGATCTACTGCTTATGTCTAGCTATGTAGCAGTAACCACTTCCATTCCTCACCCCACCCACCAATCCGTCTGTTAGCCTATAGATAAATAGCCTACACAATACCACACATGGTAAATCTAATCATTTTAATAATTTTCTCTTGTCAAGGTAACTTGCATACGAATGCGACGTATAGCAGCCAACAGTGGTTATTTTGACTAACAGGTTATTTTGGGTTACAGAAGAATAAGAGACCGTGCAGGTTTTTTCCACCCCGGTATATGGAATGGGAATGACTGCAGTGCAGGTCATTGCTTATTATTCTCTGTGTAACTGTTGTTCCTGTTCTTCTCTCTTACCTTCCTCATCATCAGTCTGTCCAGGGATGATCAGTTGTGGTTTCATGAACTTTCCACTTGTGTATAAGTATATAAGAAGCCTCCAAAAAAAAGGCCTAGTCCTTCAAGAGCATGGAGGGGTTGCGGTTCGCCAATCTGCCAACTGATGCGTCAACGGATAATCCAACACTCTGAGAAGAACATTCCCCAAAGACAAATCGGTAGGATTTTGGGCGTTTCACCTTCTACAGCGCACAATATAATTAAAAGATTCATCAAATCTCGGCGCGTAAAGGGCGAGGCCGAAAACCACTTCTGAATGCGTGTGATCGCCGATCCCTCATACGTCACTGTCTTAAAAACCGTCGTGAGTCTGTACTGGAGATCCTGATATGGGCTCGGGAATACTTTGGTAAACCTTTGTCACTCGACACCATTCGCCGCTGCATCCACAGATGCTAGTTAAGGCTTTCTATGCAAAACAGAAGCCGTACGTCAACACTGTCCAGAAGCTCCGCCCACTTCTCTGGGCTCGGTCTCATCTGAGATGGACAGTAGCGCAGCGGAATCGTGTTTTGTGGTCTGACAAGTCAACATTTCAAATCGTTTTTGGATGAAACAGCCGTCGTGTTCTCCGGGCCAAAGAGGAAAAGGACCGTCCAAGCTGTTATCAGCGTCAGGTACAAAAGCCAGCGTCTGTCATGGTATGGGGGTGTGTCAGTGCCCATGGTATGGGAGTGTGTCAGCGCCCATGGCATAGGTAACTTGCACATCAGTGAGGGCACCATTAATGCAGAAAGATCTGTACACATTTTGGAGGAACATGTGTTGCCATCCAAAGCAGGACAACGCCAAACCACATTCTGTCCAGATTGCAAGCGCATGGTTGCGTAAGCAGAGAGTGTGGGTGTGAGCACAGCCTGCCTGCAGTCCTGACCTGTGTCCCATTGAGAATGTGTAGCACATTATAAAGCGTGAAATAAGGCAACGAAGGCCCTGTACAGTTGCGCAGATGAAGAAATACATAATGTATGACTGGGGAAAATTCCGCTAGGTGTCTTCACTCAGCGTCCAAACGCTTAATAAGTGTTATTAAAAGACAAGCTGACGTTACACAGCGGTGAACAGTCTGTCCCAACTTCTTTGGAGTATGTTGTCGTCATCAGATTTGAAAAGAGTGTGAATTTTCATAAATAAATTAGTCACAAAGTAAAATAATGTGAAAATAACGTGTTTACAATTGAACTGAATTTTCAAATGACTCTCTTTCTGTTTGCATTTTCCAAACTGTCCCAACATTTTCGGAATTGGGATTGTATATCAGTTGTACTGACAGGGATGTTTAAAGGCAGCAAATTTTTCCACTAGTAATTCTGTCCCTAAGAACTTTAGGAAGTTCCTTCACCTTCATCATAATAGCTACTAGTTGCGTGAAATCTTCCCAACCAACGGTGACGTCTTGTACAAATGACAACAGGTGCAATTTGCCCGAGAAGCATTTGTATCTTGATTTATTTTTAAGTAACCTTTACACATGCAGTCCCCTCTGAAAGTACTGGAACAGCAAGGCCAATTCAAGACATTTGGGTTTGAGATCAAAAGTTAGATATGAGAGTTTATTTGGTTGCATATCCCTTGCTTGCAATAACTGCATCAAACCTGTGACTCAGCGACATCACCGAACTGTGGGGTTCTTCTTTTGTGATGCTTTTCCAGGGTTTTACCACAGCCTCTTTCAGTTGTTGTTCGTTTCAGGGGGGTTCCTCCCCATCTTCTGGAGGTTAAATGTTGCTCAACTGTGTTAAGGTCTGGTGATCGGCTTGGCCAGTCTAAGACCTTCCACTCCACCCCCCCTAAAGTCCTTTCCTGAGTTGGCAGTGTGTTTTGGATCCCTGTCTTGCTGCATTATAAATTAAAGTATAAGATCTCATTCCAGAAGCAGCCATGCAAACCCAAGCCTTAACACTACCTCCACCATGTTTTACAGATGAGTTTATATGTTTTGGATCATGAGCGGATCTTTTCTTTCTCCACACTTTGGCCTTTCCATCACTTTAGTAGAGGTCCATCTCGGTTCCAGGACTTTTGCGGCTCATCTCTGTGTTTCTTCGCGAATTCCAATCCGTCTTCCATCCACCCATCCATTTTTTGTGCAGCTTAAAGGGGAGCCTGCGGGACATTGCAGAAAAAGAAAAAAAGACCCTGTATTAGCGTATTATCGAACAATGGCACGTGTCATTATTAGCATCTGTCTCTTACTGATCTTCATTATATTTCAGAGCATCCTGTTTTATGGAGAGCACGAACTGTCTTGTCAGCCAATCACAGGTGTGCGTTTCTCACCGATCTGCTCATACTTCCACTCCATATCACACCAGCTATAAAACTCCTCGCTCCTCAACCTTTGTACGGTGCGTTAGCGTCAGTGTTCATCCCGAGTCCGCGCTCCTCACCGCTCATTCAGCATGGACCGCTCGGCCGCACCGTGGACATTTCGGATTTGTATCGTAGCTCTCCTGAGCTGCGGGGTCGGGGCTCTGGTAGGTTTCATCTCACAAAAAGTGCCACACATTTCTTAATCATTCATTTGACCTTCATAACCTGATTGATTCAGTGGCATTAATAACATCAGCACTGTGTTATCTGTTCAATCAGTCTGGTCTTAGATAATACACAGCGCTGAAGAACTCTGACGAAATTAAAGACTTCTAATCTATAGGTTTATAGAGAAATTCAGAGGTCTTAACTCATTTATATAGTTTCATATAAAGCTTGACATATTCAGTTGTCAATATATTAAAGTAAATAAACACCAATTAATTTATTTACATATCTATCTATCTATCTGTTTGTGATTATATAGTTGTACATAAAACTGCACATATTCAAGGGTTTCATTTGAATGGCTTTGCTTTGATATTACATTATGTTATTATATTCCATATTTTTTGTCTGTATATTTATTTATGTTATTATTGTCTCTTTAAACATTTAATATGAGGTGTTAGTTGTTTTAGAAAGTGTTACTTTGTTTTGCTTTGGCTGTTATTATTATTATTATTACTATTATATTAAGTCATGTTTTTCCTCTCACTTAGCCGACAAGCAAAGTAACAGGTAAGGCCCATTTTTATTTATTATATATATATATATATATATATATATATATATATATATATATATATATATATATATATATACACATACACACACATACATACGTATATAGAGATAAGTTAGTACTTTATTAATCCCCAGACGGAGAAATTTGGGAATATACCCTACGTTTTCTAGATATGAGAAATAAACAAATAAATTAGCCAAATATATAAAATATGAGTATTTACATATTTAAGCTGTGTATCTCTGATTGGATTTGACAGAGTATGATGTAGATGGTGGAAAAGAGGATCTATTTGCAGTCAATCAAGGTAAGGGAGCATTTAAGAATAATAATAATAATAATAATAATAATAATAATAATAATAATAATAATAATAACAACAACAACAACAACATCCTCATCCAGCGTGTATAAAGTCAGTAGTTATAAAGACACACTGTGTTGTAGTTAATAAAGTGGCGTGTTTTATTGTCCTCACTGTGTGTCTGCAGCGGCTGGACTCGACCTCTTTGAGGGAGATATTTTATATGATGAGGTGAGCGCCAGCGTCTGTCTACTTCATGTCTATAGTAACAGCAATAATCTTCGTGCTGGTAACAGAAACCGAAACTCGACCTCTGTTTTGTTTGTGAATGTTAGGAACAAGTGAGGAACTCCTTAATTGGGGATCAGTACCTATGGCCCACCACTGTGCCGTACTATTTTGAAGACGATTTGGGTAAGTCGTGTCTGCAGTGTAGACTTTTCTTTGTACCGACACTGGAAAGATGACTTCGCACATCTTTAACATTTATGTTTGTTAAAGAAGGTCTTGTACTTCTTGAAACAAGCAAAAAAAAAAAAAAAGTCTGCCAATTAATTAAGATGAAACGTGTTATAATTGTTTTATATACTAACTGCACACCCTAAACCACTATTAAACTTTGCACAAATAATAATAATAGTAATAATAGTCATTATAATCAGTCCTGGTACGTCAGTAGCACCGCTTTGTGTTTCAGATATTAACGCCAAAGGTGTTATTATGAAGGCGTTTGAACAGTATCGCCTGAAGACCTGCATTGACTACAAACCCTGGAGTGGAGAAAAGAACTACATCTCTGTGTTTAAAGGCAGCGGGTGAGCGGAGTTACACACCACAGTTTAGAACACGCTGAACCGTGCTGTAACGTGTTAAATGTTCAATAAGAGCATGGATGACTTTTCCTCCAATTTAAGTGCCTGTACTCTATAGACGACCTCATGCCAGGGTAGTTAGAGATGCACTCCATTTCATAGTTTGGTCTTGGTCGTAAGGAAGGAAAAAGGAAAGAAGTAAGGAAGGGAGACAGGGAGGAAGGAAGGAAGGAAGGGAGGCAGGAAAAAAGGAAGTAAAGGAGCAAATAAGGAAGGGAGGTAGGGAGGGAGGAAGGAAGGAAGGAAGGAAGGGAGAGAGGGAGGAAGGGAAGAAGGAAGGAATGAAGGAAGGCAGAGAGGGAAAAGGACGGAATGGAGGCAGGAAGGAAGGAAGTAAAGGAGCAAATAAGGAAGGGAGGTAGGGAGGGAGGAAGGCAGGAAGTAAGGAAGGGAGAGAGGGAGGAAGGAAGGAAGGAAGGAAGGAAGGAAGGGAGAGAGGGAGGAAGGAAGGAAGGAAGGAAGGGAGGCAGGAAAGAAGGAAGTAAAGGAGCAAATAAGGAAGGGAGGTAGGAAGAGAGGAAGGAAGGAAGGAAGGAATGAATGAAGGAAGGCAGAAAGGGAGAAAGGAAGGAAGGAAGGGAGGCAGGAAGGAAGGAAGTAAAGGAGCAAATAAGGAAGGGAGGTAGGGAGGGAAGAAGGAAGGAAGGAAGGAAGGCAGAGAGGGAGAAAGGACGGAATGGAGGCAGGAAGGAAGGAAGTAAAGGAGCAAATAAGGAAGGGAGGTAGAGAGGGAGGAAGGCAGGGCGTAAGGAAGGGAGAGAGGGAGGAAGGAAGGAAGGAAGGGAGAGAGGGAGGAAGGAAAGGAGCAAAGAGGGGAGGGAGGGAGGAAGGAAGAAAGTAAGGAAGGGAGAAAGGAAGGAAAGAAGGAAGAGAGGGAGGCAGGGAGAAAGGGAAGGAAGAAAGGGAGAGAAGGATAAAAGGAAGGAAGGAATGAAGAAGGGTGGAAAGAGGGAAGGGATGAGAAATGTATACACAGCGCCCTCCACTAATATTGGCACCCTTGGTAAATATGAGCAAAGAAGGCTGTGAAAATTTGTTTTTATTGTTTAACCTTTTGATCTTTTGTTAACAAAATTCACAATAATACTCTGCTGTCATGGATATCAAACAATTGCAAACAAAACAGGTTTATCAAAAAAAATAATACCAGGTAAGCATTGGGCAGCAGGGTGTTGAGTAATCTGACTGCCTCAGGGAAGAACCTGAGTCTGCTGGTGGTGGCACGGATGCTCCTGTACCTTCTGCCAGATGGCAGGAGGGTGAATGGTGTATGAAAAGGGTGAGGTGGTCGTCTGTAATACTGGCGGCTTTGCGGATGCAGCGGTTGTTGAATGAGGTGTCGATGGTGGTAGAGAGACCCGATGCTGTGGTTTCTTTCTAGATAGTTACGTTTGCCTCTCTGATAGCCGGGGACCGTGCTTGCTGTGCGGAGGGCTGCTTTATCATCAGACCTGAAGACAGAGTCTCGGGTTTTCAGCAGCAAGCGCACTTCATCAGTCCTCCATGGTTTCTAGTTTGCACACGTGGTGATGGTCTTGAAGGAAGTTACATCATCTATGTACTTGCTGATGTAGCCAGTTACTGATGCTGTGTAGTCCTCCAGGTCTGTGGTGTTGTGGTATGAAGCAGCCTCTCTGAACATATTCCAGTCTGTGTGCTCAAAACAGTCCTGAAGTGCTGAGATGGCTCCCTCAGACCAGGTTCTCATAAACAATTCTTTTTCATGCCCAGGTGTTTCTCTTCTGTGGGGAACCAACGTAAGGGAAAGCAGACCTTATCCATCGGAGCAGGATGTGACCGAATCGCCACCATTGAACACGAGTTCCTTCATGCGCTGGGGTTCTGGCACGAGCAGTCACGTGCCGATCGTGACGACTACGTCACCATCATGTGGGATCGCATCCAAGCAGGTGCTACAGTACACTTTCCATAGATGATCGTTTCTTCCACTGATTGTGAGCTGTACTGTATTACTCCGTACCGAACACTTAGGCAAACATTCAATAAGCTATCGTTAGCGAGTTCCTGTGTGTTATGTAGTTCATACAGTAGCAACCCTACTCAAGAGTCCTGTTATAGGAAAATAATCAATGACCGGGTGGTGTGATGACGCGAAGTTACTATTACCACCTTGAAGTTCGCCATTTTCCTATAACAGCACATCTGTAAGCGTTTGATTCCCTTTAATTTGCCAAACAATAACAATTTAAATGTATTAAAGAAGAGACAGCAAAAAACACATGGTTAGAGACCATCATACAAGTACCTGTGTAAAGTGTTACTATAGAAATGATTCAACGAGCACATTACGACTACTGCTGCTGTTATAGAAATCAAACTTATCGGAGTTGAGAATTCAGCACTGCTGTGGTATAAACGGTATTATTTAACCTGTCATTAATACTGTAATACTTCATTGTGCTTTGTTCTACATCTTCATTGGCTTGCAGTGTTTAAATCAACCCTGTACTCTGAATGTACGTATTTGCAGGAGGTCATTTCTACGATGAAAACTACTATACGAGTGGACGAGTATAAGAGACTCTGATGAGTAATCCTATCCTCCATTCAGCACATTAATCACATGTTTGTTCTTCAGGCAGGGAGCACAATTTCAATAAATACGACGACACGACTTCAAGCTCCCTGAACGTACCTTATGACTACGGTTCCATGATGCACTACAGCAAGACTGCCTTCCAGAACGGCACCGAGCCCACCATCGTCACCAAGATTCCCGCCTTCAGCGACGTCATCGGCCAGCGCATGGAGTTCAGCGACAGCGACCTGCTCAAGCTGAACCGGCTTTACAACTGCAGTAAGGCTGTCTTTGGTGCCGTTACGGTTCTGAACACTGGGTTCTGAAATCTTTGGTGAACGCTTGCAGAAGGCAGTTATGCCAGCCTTGAATTTTCAATTTTTAAAGATTTTTTCTTTCTAGGAAACAACAAACACGTTGGACATGACTGAAAAAAAATGAAGTACGCTCACACTAGCATGGGATTTGACTAAAAGATTTAACATTTAACACCCTTAAACTCTAGATATTCTAAATCTCTAAATGCAGGAAACAGCAACTGGCGAGACCATGGTCCTGATGTGGACTCAGCAAAGTATTGTAGCGGATAAACCCACGCAATCAAAACAAATACTATACTATATACCCATCTACATATGAAAAAAACTGGCTGCAATTCAGTGACTCCATGCGTATATTTAATATATTTCTAGTTCATTTACCCTCTCCGGTCTGATTAGTGTAGTGATAAGATGGCTTGTTAAAAAAATAATAATAAAGTAAAGAGAAAAAACAGAATGAACAGAGAAGTGTGTTTTTAGCAAACAACCTTTTAGCGAAATGTCTTGCAAAATTTAAATAAATAATTATAAATAAAGTATCCTCTGTATGGAGACTTCTGGGACACCCTGTATCTCTGCCATCCAGGTAATCTTATCTGGGCAACCTTTGTAACCAAGGGATTTTATTGATAACATTCATCTAATTGTGTTGACTAAGTGACTCCGGCTTATCTCTGAAAGAACTTGATCAAGTTCATTCTGTAATATCTATTATCTTTAGACATCCATTTATGGTGGCTATTAGGCGCTTATCTTCTCAACACTACTTCAGCAGCTTGAGTTAAGAGCAGACTTGGCGATCGCAAAGGATCACAAACAAGCAGATGCTAACAATCTTTTCGCAAGATGTCTTTATTTCTGAAAGAGTACTGCTTACACTCTCAGAATAGCAGAAGAAGGAGCATGGACTTAGTTAGCACTGCAGCCAGGGGGCAGTGGTGGCTCAGTGTTTAAGACGCTGGACTACTGATCAGAAGGTCTTCAGTTCGAATCCCAGCACTACGACCCTTCCACTGCTGGGCCTTGTTCCACTGCTGGGACAACTGTTGTATAAATGAGATAAATGCAAGCTGCTCTGGGCATCCGCCAAATGCCGTAAAATGTTGACTTCAACCAGACTAATCTGTCATGTCATCGTTACCTTGTAATTTTATGACTGTGCAAAGTATCCCATTTACTGTTGTTGATTGATGATCTGTGTAATCCATTTTGTAGCAAGACCCACAACTTTCCTGGACACCTGTGACTTTGAGCTGGAGAATATTTGTGGTATGATCCAAGGTCAGGGTGATAACACAGACTGGGAACGTGTCACCAAGGCAACTGGTGGACCCGACACAGACTATTCCAACATGGGACGCTGTACTGGTACTAATACCTTTTCACTGATGTTTCACCATCTAATGTATACACTTGGGCAGAAAGGTGGCGCTGTGGATAGCTCAACGCTCCAGGGTCTAGAGTATGACTCTGAGCTCAGGTTAGAGCATGTCCATAGTTGGACATACTGTATGAACCGGATGCTTATAAATATGGCTCTTGTTAGTTTAAATGTTGAGTGAATCTTCTCGTGGTTTTCTATTCAATAGGAACAGGCTACTTCATGCACTTCAGCACAGTCAGTGGCAGTGAAGGGCACACTGCTCTGTTAGAAAGCAGGCTGCTCTACCCTAACCGCAACTACCAATGTCTACAGTTCTTCTACTACCACAGTGGGAACCCCAATGATAAGCTGGAGATCTGGGTGAGAGAATACGATGAAGCCAGCCCTAGCGGAACACTACGCATGATCGAGACAATAACTGGTGAGTTAGGATAAGCAAGTCCATAATGACAGTTGGTTTGCATGCGAGATCCTTTGACCAATGCTGTAACATCAAAACATGCTAACACGTATATGGTGTTCTTCTTTAAAGGACTGCCCGAGACGTTATGGCAGCTACACCATGTAAGCCTAAATGTCTCCACAAAGTTCCGTGTGGTATTTAAAGGCACAAAGGGTGCTGGAAGCTCCACAGGTGGGCTCTCTTTGGACGATGTCAATCTTTCTGAGACCACCTGCCCAGAACATGTGTGGCGGATCAAGAACTTCAAAAGTATTATGGAAAACACACCAAGAGGCACTGCTATATACAGCCCACGCTTTCGTTCAAAGTATGGATACACCTTCCAGATGGGCTTGTACCCCAATGGCACGGAGACTTCCGAGGACATGGGAGCCTATGCTTCTCTGACATCTGGCGATGACGTGATCGATGGTGATCTCACTTGGCCTTGCCCATGGATGCAGATTACTATGATGCTAATGGATCAGAACGCGGACATCCGCAAACGCATGTCCAACCAGAGAAGTGTCACATCTGACCCCAATCAGAAAGTAGAAGGTAGCTCTTTGTACACATTTAACATGATGTCTGCGTATTTTAAGACCACAGGTGTATTCACAATTTCGTAACATGCCTATTTTTTGGGGGGTGGGGTAAGGATCTACAATGTTTTCATGGGACAACCCACGAAAAGTTGGAATGGAAGTAACAGATGGGGATGGCACTAAATACTTCAGAGGACCAGGATTCGGAACATCTGTATACCTGACTCAGGCCAGAGCACTCAGCAGAGAATTTATCAAGGGTGGAGATGCCATCTTCCTTCTCAGCATGGAAGGTAAGAAAATCTGGGTGTACCAAGGTGGTAATTAGCCATCTGTAGAAGCATCAACTCACTGTCTGAAGACAGAAAAGGGGTGGTCTTACCTCAATGTCTCGGTGCTCAGGACTCCCTACCTTCAACACACCTGGCAGATCTAATTAATGGCTTAATAATTAGCTGATCAGTTAGATCAGATGTTTCGGCAATAGGGAATACTTGCATGGCATGGGGTTCTGAGGACTGGAAGAAAGAACCTCTGGGATAGGATAGGATAGGATTGTCTTCTTGTCAATCATGCACTACAAAGAAGACTTGAATTTAAGAATGAAGTCTTTATATAGAATAACTTAATGAGATTTCACACAGAACAAAAGACCCAATAAAGATTTGAGGTATCAAGCTAATAGTTTAGTTTTTTTGAGGAACTCATTAGTTAATACTAATTGTATCCAATCAATCAAACCTTACTTACCTCAAGTTACACTGGACCAAAGGATAGATAACCGATGATGAACAATGACCCTCAACCCTTCACACATCTTGCATAGGAATTCTGCACTTACACATTGGAGTGTACGGCTAAGAGCGATCACTCAAAAATATGTCAAAAGAGCCGTTTTCTTCCCATCAATGTATGAATCTGGAATGATTGACAGCTGTGGAGATGTTCTGAAGTCTCCAATATGGAAGCCCCGCCCCCTTACCCCCCATATCTGTAATCTCTAGCCTTGTCTCAATTGAGTTAACATCAGGTTGCAATATATAGTTACAAATAAAATTAAATAGTGACTCAAAAATCTAATATTCAACCGTTACAAATTTTCCCAGTGACAATATACGAGCTTCCCCCAAGCACCTGGTGGTTACCATAAAACCTCGTATATACGTGCACGTACAGTTTCAGAGGGTTGGCAGGTCTGTTTTTTTTTTTTTTTCCTTCTCAATGTAGATGAAAGCACCACTTTGTAATAAATTGTTTCCCATTTTTGTCCTGTAGATATCTCGCACTTGGTTTCTTCTCAGCCCCTCCCTCCTACAACCCCTACTGATGATCTATGCGCCTTGATAAAATGTGAAAATGATGGAGTGTGTGTGATGGACGGTGTAAAAGCAGCCTGCAGGTAAGTATCAGCACAGAGGGAGTCTACGAAGTAAACATCTAAAATTGTGTCAATGCTACCACTGTTCTCAGGAATCTGGTTATATTTACTAATCATGTAGTTACTTTGACATTTTTTGTCATTGGCCAGATGCCCTTAATCCAGAGCGACTTTTATCTAATTTATACAATTGAGGAGTTGAGGGTTAAGGGCCTTGCTCAAGGAGTGGCAGCTTGGTGGTGCTGGGATTTGAACTCACAATGTCCAGTGTCTTACCCACTGAGCTACCATGTAACGATCGGTAAACAATGTTACGTTTCCCTCCGCAGGTGTGTCGTAGGTGACGACTGGTCGTACTACGGGGACAGATGTCAGTTTAAGAGTTCGATCCAAGAAGGTGTGGTGACGGCAGTCGTGTCCACAGTTGTGGTCTTTGTCGTCATGTTGGTGGTGATTGTAGTGATCGTGGTGTGCCTGAAGAAGAAGTATAAGAAGAAAATGAATGACATGGGGGGCGGGACTACCACACAAAACAACTATGCAAGTTAACAGCACAAGGAATCATGTAATCGGTAACGGTACTGGCAATATAAACTTGTGTGTGTATATAACAAGAAGATTTCCATGTCATTTAAATCTCAAGCAAAATAAAACCGTTCCCATTTTCATTGGTTTCTGAACCTTTTGGCTGTTGGTTTTACTTGATTGAGGACACTGATCATTGGTGTAAACATACAACGCAGGCCCTTTTTAAAAAAAAAACAAAACTTTTCAATAATTCATTCATCTCCAGTAAGTGCTTCATCCTAGTCAGGGTCACAGTGGATCCAGAGGAACAACACAGGAATACACCTTTACTTAGAGTTCAGGTCTCACACACACGTACACACTAGTTCACACCTAATTCACATTTAGAGTTGCTGATCCACTTACCAACCTGGATGTGGAAGAAAACCGGATAACCTGGAGGAAACCCACATGGACACGAGTAAAACGTATGAAACTCTACACAGACAGTATCCCGAGCTCAGGATCAAACCGGGAACCCTGGAGCCATGAGGTGGTAACGTTACCCATTGCCCAATACCCAAATGTAGCAGTGCTGCCATCTTGTGGCTTGTCTGTGATAGAACCTTACCCCTTTTATGCATAAATTACTCAAAAAAACCAAACTATATATATATAGAGAGAGAGAGAGATAGAGAGAGATTCTGTAGATGGTTTGTGTTACTTAAAGTGGCATGTCTTCTAAATTTTGACTTTATTTAACGATATAACGTATTGTAAAGTTAATCAATCGTACAAACAAAAGATTATAACAGATTGTACCTTTAAAAAACAAGCCCCCCAAAAAATGCGTTAATAAATGTCAAATGTGTATAACAATAAATAAGAATATTTAATGTTGATGACCAAATTTAAAGAATATCTTTTTTCTTTTTTTTTTACTAAAATGGGAAAAAAAAAAGACACCACAAAAAGCAGATGATCTTCAGGTTTAAAAAAAAAAAAAAAAAAATAGGTAAGCTGTTAACTGAAGTCTAGCACAAATATATTTCAAGAAAGCAACAGAAATCAGGATAATGATCTGTGCTAAAAATTACATCACGGGACGATGTCCTATGTTTTCCTTACCTTAAATTGACGCTCTAAACATGGACACCATGATCCACCATGATCACGGAGTTCAAACGTTCTAAATATTGCTTTACGATCACTCTTGTTGAAATGCAGGAGAGACGCCTGCATTAATAATGAGCAAACAAACAAATATATTAAAAAAAAAAAATATATATATATATATATATATATATATATATATATATATATATATAGTTCTATTAGAGTTGCCTCCATAACAACACAGACAAAACTGACCAAGAGGCCTCATCATGATAAATTTAGAATTTATTATAACAAAACCAAAAAACAAACAAACAAAAAAAACAGGAACATTTTGTGTGGTTTGATTACACGTAATCATTACTGGTCATGCTGGTGACAACGGAAGAATGAGCAGTTTGTGTGTGCGGTTAACCGGACAGTGACAACAAGACCGAGCATAATGTTTAAAAGTCATTTGTTTAACGTATTGAATACCGTTGTGTACTTTCGTGTGTAAGGAAGGAATAAGCTTATTACAGACGCACACAGTTCCTTTAAAAAGCATCCGTATACAATATTTCTTATTTACAGTCATTGGAACAAAAACGAACAAACAAACGAACAAAATCACCATTTCTCGCAGAGAAGATTAGTAAAAAAAAAGTGACTAGGTCACCATAAGAGAGTACGCAACTCCTAGGAGTTAGTCTTTTTCAATTTCTACTAAATTTCTAGTTTTACAGGCATGAAGCCTTGATTTAGTGAAGAAATACAGTCTTACATAAGTGCGCTATCTACAACAGATAAGCGTGGTATAAACCGGTGTGCACTACACATCACCATGTCAAACAAAACGATTCTGCGCTTTGCCTCTTGGTTTGTTTTGCTTTTTTTTTTTTTTCCTCATTTCTTGTAAAAGTCTTTTGCAGTGTTTCCTCATATAAAAGATATGGTAAGTTTAAAAAAAAAAAAAAAAGAGAGAGAGAGAGGAGAAATAAAATAAAAAAAATTCCACAATTCTGTTGAGTGGTAATGCGTTATATCTTCGCAAGACTAGTGTTGAACTCTATGGATACTGAAACTTCTTCAATGTAAATAAAACACCAAACAGTCAGTAGGTCAGTAGTAAGCTGATTTGAGCTCTTAAAGGGGAGTGGCACGGTAGTGTGCAGGTTGGGACTGGAGTCTCTTAAAGGGATTCTCTGACGTCCTATTGGTCGGCTCGCGGGGAAAGGCTATCCTATTGGTTTGGACTGCAGGAAATGGATTTGTGCACTGATGTGGATGTGGTGTAATGAGGATGTGATGAACGCCTGAATGTGTGTGTGTGTTGTCTAAAACGGCTCTTAAGTGAAATCTATGGAGAGCTGCCATGTCTACAGGTCTACAGATTACTTTCACAGTGTAGCGCGACGTCTATCTGAGCCACGAACATGTTTACTTCCTGTTAGCTTGTCAGCGCTATCATTGCCTCTGCAGTACGATATTAAACATATCTCGAAACGTATATACACTAGTATATTAAGATATATTTAATAGCTACAAAGCACATGACCTTCCATCCATTCTCTGTACCGCTTATCCTAAACAGGGTCGCAGGGGGGAGCCTGAAGCCTATCCTCGGGAACTCGGGGAACACCCTGGATGGGGTGCCAACCCATCGCGGGACAATTTGGACACGCCAATCAGCCTACAACGCATGTGTTTGGACTGGGGGAGGAAACCGGAGTACCCGGAGGAAACCCCCGCAGCACGGGGAGAACATGCAAACTCGAAACCCCGACCCAAATTCTCAAAGAAATGATTAACTGGAGGTCACCAATGAAGTGGCCATGACTTTGGTAAATAATGTCGGTTATGCAAATCCGGATGCAAACCGTTTACTCACTATAAACAAAAACAAACTCTAAATATCATGAAGAGTACATACAGAGGCAGTGATATCGTTGACATCGTGGAACTGGTGTTACGTAAACAGACGTGGTGTTCGTGTAGCAGATAAACGTCGCGCTATAGTGCGAGTGGTTGATAGACAAGTACAGCCAATTTCGAACGCTTCACTTGTTCGTGAAATAAAGGTGTCTTTCTTCAGGCCAGGGACAAATACTTGTGGACACTGTGGCAAATACAGCAGGGTTTTCCAGTCCCAGTCCTCAGAAATGACCTTAACAGTGGTAACGTTTCCCCAATTAACGCCTGGCTCAGCTAATTTGCTCGTATTTCCACTATCCGTGCAATCATCAGGGAAAACATTGAACTGTTCAGTGCAGAGGCACTCCAAGACTGAGATTAGGAAACCATGTTGTTTTTTTTTTTTTAAATGGTACGTGCCATCACAGCGGCGTGTCGTAGTAATCAGCAGGCTGCTCCCTCTTGCTGGGCTTCTGTTGCTCCTGCTGATGCTGCTTCATGATCTCCTTCACTTCCTCCTCTAGCTCAGGTGGAATGATGAGCTGGTCGTCAGGGTCGGGCATCGCCGGAGCTGTGAAATACCCACCGGACTTTTTAGACGGCGCCTCAGCTGCCACTTCGATGAGGTTGTGGCTGGTCTCGTGGGGAGCCACTGAGCCGTTGCCTCTCCTGCGCGACAGGGTTTTGCTCCACGCTTCGGAGGCTGTGTTGTTCCCTGGTTTCTCGCTTTGCTTCCCTTCTTTCTCAGGCTCGCTAGGGACCGGCGTTGTTTCTGGTTCTGGAGGTACCACGTCATCTGGAATTTCAGGGGTGCACGGAGGAGGTGGAGGGGGAGGTGCTAGGAGGCGCAAGCAGTGGACGTCGGCCTCCACTTCGAGTCGGCTGCCGTTGGAAAAGACGCCGGCGATGGGCTCTTCGTCCTCGCTGTCCAGGCCGTTATCCGAGAGCGCGCTGGAGAAAGTAGCGCTCGATAACTGACGTTGAAAGGAGCTGGAACTGGCGGCCATGATGGCAGATGAAGTCGGTGTCGGGTGAAGAGAGCAGCAGGAGAGCAGGCGTGGGTTTGGGTTTGGAGGTTGGTGGAGGTGAAGGTGCGCCTCCTGGAGCAGGATCGGAGGCTCGTCTGAGGAAGCCGTGGACCCGACTTCCGAGCTCATCTCCGAGGCGCTGACCTCCGAGCTGATCTCGCTGCAGGAAGAAGGTGGTACGCCAGCTGAGGGCGGATAGAGGCCCGTGCCGGGACCGGGACTAGGAGGTGGCTGAGGGGTCGCGTGGAGACCACTAGAGGATGAGCAACAGCAGCAGCAGCAGCAGTCCTCAGTCACGCTTAGCTGCACCACCACAGCGCTAAGGCTCTCGGTACAACCGTACGCCTGAGCAAGTGTGCACAGTTTCTTGGCGGCGGCGAGGGGATCTGCAACCTTGCGCACAGCCTCCACAGCCTCAGCCGGCTCCAACGCCTCAAACAAGCCGCGGCTGCCCAAGATGAAGAACTCGTCATGGGGTGTCAGCGGGAGTGTGTGAACATACGGCCGCGGCAGCACAGCTGGGTACAGGAAGGAGTAGCCCATGATCCGCGTGGAGTCAGTCACGCCGTTCACTTTGTTATCCTGGTATACGAAAGGAAGAAAGGAGCATGTGAGACAGAAATCCTGTCACTTCTAGCTTGGGTATCATTTATCAAGTTCTCAAATGTTAAATAATGGATTGGGCAATCCAAATAAATAAAAATATTATTTAAGAGCCTTATTTATTATGGTGACTTAAAATGTGATGTATGCTTTTGAAATTTCTGGAAAAAGCCTTGAAAGTTTAGCGTACTCTTTCGCTGATGTGCTAGCATGTACATCAGCCACTGTAAAGTAATAGTTTACCTCAGTGGTGTGTACAGTTAAAGTGTTAGCTCTAGTTTACCTCAGTGATGTATTCAGTTAAAGTGTTAGCTGTAGTTTACCTCAGTGATGTTTACAGTTAAAGTGCTAGCTCTAGTTTACCTCAGTGGTGTGTACAGTTAAAGTGTTAGCTCTAGTTTACCTCAGTGGTGTGTACAGTTAAAGTGTTAGCTCTAGTTTACCTCAGTGATGTTTACAGTTAAAGGTGTTAGCTCTAGTTTACCTCAGTGATGTTTACAGTTAAAGTGCTAGCTCTAGTTTACCTCAGTGATGTATTCAGTTAAAGTGTTAGCTCTAGTTTACCTCAGTGATGTTTACAGTTAAAGGTGTTAGCTCTAGTTTACCTCAGTGATGTATTCAGTTAAAGTGCTAGCTCTAGTTTACCTCAGTGATGTATTCAGTTAAAGTGCTAGCTCTAGTTTACCTCAGTGATGTGTACAGTTAAAGTGTTAGCTGTAGTTTACCTCAGTGATGTTTACAGTTAAAGGTGTTAGCTCTAGTTTACCTCAGTGATGTATTCAGTTAAAGTGCTAGCTCTAGTTTACCTCAGTGATGTATTCAGTTAAAGTGCTAGCTCTAGTTTACCTCAGTGATGTGTACAGTTAAAGTGTTAGCTGTAGTTTACCTCAGTGATGTGTACAGTTAAAGGTGTTAGCTCTAGTTTACCTCAGTGATGTATTCAGTTAAAGTGTTAGCTCTAGTTTACCTCAGTGGTGTGTACAGTTAAAGTGTTAGCTCTAGTTTACCTCAGTGATGTTTACAGTTAAAGGTGCTAGCTCTAGTTTACCTCAGTGGTGTGTACAGTTAAAGTGTTAGCTCTAGTTTACCTCAGTGATGTTTACAGTTAAAGGTGTTAGCTCTAGTTTACCTCAGTGATGTATTCAGTTAAAGTGTTAGCTCTAGTTTACCTCAGTGATGTATTCAGTTAAAGTGCTAGCTCTAGTTTACCTCAGTGATGTATTCAGTTAAAGTGTTAGCTCTAGTTTACCTCAGTGATGTTTACAGTTAAAGTGCTAGCTCTAGTTTACCTCAGTGATGTATTCAGTTAAAGTGCTAGCTCTAGTTTACCTCAGTGATGTATTCAGTTAAAGTGTTAGCTCTAGTTTACCTCAGTGATGTTTACAGTTAAAGGTGTTAGCTGTAGTTTACCTCAGTGATGTTTACAGTTAAAGGTGTTAGCTCTAGTTTACCTCAGTGATGTTTACAGTTAAAGTGTTAGCTGTAGTTTACCTCAGTAGTGTGTACAGTTAAAGTGCTAGCTCTAGTTTACCTCAGTGGTGTGTACAGTTAAAGTGTTAGCTCTAGTTTACCTCAGTGATGTTTACAGTTAAAGTGCTAGCTCTAGTTTACCTCAGTGATGTACTCAGTTAAAGTGCTAGCTCTAGTTTACCTCAGTGATGTATTCAGTTAAAGTGTTAGCTGTAGTTTACCTCAGTGATGTTTACAGTTAAAGGTGTTAGCTGTAGTTTACCTCAGGGATGTGTACAGTTAAAGTGTTAGCTGTAGTTTACCTCAGTGATGTTTACAGTTAAAGGTGTTAGCTCTAGTTTACCTCAGTGATGTTTACAGTTAAAGTGTTAGCTGTAGTTTACCTCAGTGGTGTGTACAGTTAAAGTGCTAGCTCTAGTTTACCTCAGTGGTGTGTACAGTTAAAGTGTTAGCTCTAGTTTACCTCAGTGATGTTTACAGTTAAAGTGCTAGCTCTAGTTTACCTCAGTGATGTACTCAGTTAAAGTGCTAGCTCTAGTTTACCTCAGTGATGTATTCAGTTAAAGTGTTAGCTGTAGTTTACCTCAGTGATGTTTACAGTTAAAGGTGTTAGCTGTAGTTTACCTCAGTGATGTGTACAGTTAAAGTGTTAGCTGTAGTTTACCTCAGTGATGTTTACAGTTAAAGGTGTTAGCTCTAGTTTACCTCAGTGATGTTTACAGTTAAAGTGTTAGCTGTAGTTTACCTCAGTGGTGTGTACAGTTAAAGTGCTAGCTCTAGTTTACCTCAGTGGTGTGTACAGTTAAAGTGTTAGCTCTAGTTTACCTCAGTGATGTTTACAGTTAAAGTGCTAGCTCTAGTTTACCTCAGTGATGTACTCAGTTAAAGTGCTAGCTCTAGTTTACCTCAGTGATGTATTCAGTTAAAGTGTTAGCTGTAGTTTACCTCAGTGATGTTTACAGTTAAAGGTGTTAGCTGTAGTTTACCTCAGTGATGTGTACAGTTAAAGTGTTAGCTGTAGTTTACCTCAGTGATGTTTACAGTTAAAGGTGTTAGCTCTAGTTTACCTCAGTGATGTGTACAGTTAAAGGTGTTAGCTCTAGTTTACCTCAGTGGTGTGTACAGTTAAAGGTGTTAGCTCTAGTTTACCTCAGTGATGCTTACAGTTAAAGTGTTAGCTGTAGTTTACCTCAGTGATGTTTACAGTTAAAGGTGTTAGCTGTAGTTTACCTCAGTGATGTGTACAGTTAAAGGTGTTAGCTCTAGTTTACCTCAGTGATGTGTACAGTTAAAGTGTTAGCTCTAGTTTACCTCAGTGGTGTGTACAGTTAAAGTGCTAGCTCTAGTTTACCTCAGTGATGTTTACAGTTAAAGGTGTTAGCTGTAGTTTACCTCAGTGATGTGTACAGTTAAAGGTGTTAGCTCTAGTTTACCTCAGTGATGTATTCAGTTAAAGTGTTAGCTCTAGTTTACCTCAGTGATGTTTACAGTTAAAGTGCTAGCTCTAGTTTACCTCAGTGATGTACTCAGTTAAAGTGCTAGCTCTAGTTTACCTCAGTGATGTATTCAGTTAAAGTGTTAGCTGTAGTTTACCTCAGTGATGTTTACAGTTAAAGGTGTTAGCTGTAGTTTACCTCAGTGATGTGTACAGTTAAAGTGTTAGCTGTAGTTTACCTCAGTGATGTTTACAGTTAAAGGTGTTAGCTCTAGTTTACCTCAGTGATGTTTACAGTTAAAGTGTTAGCTGTAGTTTACCTCAGTGGTGTGTACAGTTAAAGTGCTAGCTCTAGTTTACCTCAGTGGTGTGTACAGTTAAAGTGTTAGCTCTAGTTTACCTCAGTGATGTTTACAGTTAAAGTGCTAGCTCTAGTTTACCTCAGTGATGTACTCAGTTAAAGTGCTAGCTCTAGTTTACCTCAGTGATGTATTCAGTTAAAGTGTTAGCTGTAGTTTACCTCAGTGATGTTTACAGTTAAAGGTGTTAGCTGTAGTTTACCTCAGTGATGTGTACAGTTAAAGTGTTAGCTGTAGTTTACCTCAGTGATGTTTACAGTTAAAGGTGTTAGCTCTAGTTTACCTCAGTGATGTGTACAGTTAAAGGTGTTAGCTCTAGTTTACCTCAGTGGTGTGTACAGTTAAAGTGTTAGCTCTAGTTTACCTCAGTGATGTTTACAGTTAAAGGTGTTAGCTCTAGTTTACCTCAGTGATGCTTACAGTTAAAGTGTTAGCTGTAGTTTACCTCAGTGATGTTTACAGTTAAAGGTGTTAGCTGTAGTTTATCTCAGTGATGTGTACAGTTAAAGGTGTTAGCTCTAGTTTACCTCAGTGATGTGTACAGTTAAAGTGTTAGCTCTAGTTTACCTCAGTGGTGTGTACAGTTAAAGTGCTAGCTCTAGTTTACCTCAGTGATGTATTCAGTTAAAGTGTTAGCTGTAGTTTACCTCAGTGATGTTTACAGTTAAAGGTGTTAGCTGTAGTTTACCTCAGTGATGCTTACAGTTAAAGTGTTAGCTGTAGTTTACCTCAGTGATGTTTACAGTTAAAGGTGTTAGCTGTAGTTTACCTCAGTGATGTGTACAGTTAAAGGTGTTAGCTCTAGTTTACCTCAGTGATGTGTACAGTTAAAGTGTTAGCTCTAGTTTACCTCAGTGGTGTGTACAGTTAAAGTGTTAGCTCTAGTTTACCTCAGTGATGTTTACAGTTAAAGGTGTTAGCTGTAGTTTACCTCAGTGATGTGTACAGTTAAAGGTGTTAGCTCTAGTTTACCTCAGTGATGTGTACAGTTAAAGTGTTAGCTCTAGTTTACCTCAGTGGTGTGTACAGTTAAAGTGTTAGCTCTAGTTTACCTCAGTGATGTTTACAGTTAAAGTGCTAGCTCTAGTTTACCTCAGTGATGTACTCAGTTAAAGTGCTAGCTCTAGTTTACCTCAGTGATGTATTCAGTTAAAGTGTTAGCTGTAGTTTACCTCAGTGATGTTTACAGTTAAAGGTGTTAGCTGTAGTTTACCTCAGTGATGTGTACAGTTAAAGTGTTAGCTGTAGTTTACCTCAGTGATGTTTACAGTTAAAGTGCTAGCTCTAGTTTACCTCAGTGATGTACTCAGTTAAAGTGCTAGCTCTAGTTTACCTCAGTGATGTATTCAGTTAAAGTGTTAGCTGTAGTTTACCTCAGTGATGTTTACAGTTAAAGGTGTTAGCTGTAGTTTACCTCAGTGATGTGTACAGTTAAAGTGTTAGCTGTAGTTTACCTCAGTGATGTTTACAGTTAAAGGTGTTAGCTCTAGTTTACCTCAGTGATGTGTACAGTTAAAGGTGTTAGCTCTAGTTTACCTCAGTGGTGTGTACAGTTAAAGTGTTAGCTCTAGTTTACCTCAGTGATGTTTACAGTTAAAGGTGTTAGCTCTAGTTTACCTCAGTGATGCTTACAGTTAAAGTGTTAGCTGTAGTTTACCTCAGTGATGTTTACAGTTAAAGGTGTTAGCTGTAGTTTACCTCAGTGATGTGTACAGTTAAAGGTGTTAGCTCTAGTTTACCTCAGTGATGTGTACAGTTAAAGTGTTAGCTCTAGTTTACCTCAGTGGTGTGTACAGTTAAAGTGCTAGCTCTAGTTTACCTCAGTGATGTATTCAGTTAAAGTGTTAGCTGTAGTTTACCTCAGTGATGTTTACAGTTAAAGGTGTTAGCTGTAGTTTACCTCAGTGATGTGTACAGTTAAAGTGTTAGCTGTAGTTTACCTCAGTGATGTGTACAGTTAAAGTGTTAGCTCTAGTTTACCTCAGTGATGTGTACAGTTAAAGTGTTAGCTCTAGTTTACCTCAGTGGTGTGTACAGTTAAAGTGTTAGCTCTAGTTTACCTCAGTGATGTTTACAGTTAAAGGTGTTAGCTGTAGTTTACCTCAGTGATGCTTACAGTTAAAGTGTTAGCTGTAGTTTACCTCAGTGATGTTTACAGTTAAAGGTGTTAGCTGTAGTTTACCTCAGTGATGTGTACAGTTAAAGGTGTTAGCTCTAGTTTACCTCAGTGATGTGTACAGTTAAAGTGTTAGCTCTAGTTTACCTCAGTGGTGTGTACAGTTAAAGTGTTAGCTCTAGTTTACCTCAGTGATGTTTACAGTTAAAGGTGTTAGCTGTAGTTTACCTCAGTGATGTGTACAGTTAAAGGTGTTAGCTCTAGTTTACCTCAGTGATGTGTACAGTTAAAGTGTTAGCTCTAGTTTACCTCAGTGGTGTGTACAGTTAAAGTGTTAGCTCTAGTTTACCTCAGTGATGTTTACAGTTAAAGTGCTAGCTCTAGTTTACCTCAGTGATGTACTCAGTTAAAGTGCTAGCTCTAGTTTACCTCAGTGATGTATTCAGTTAAAGTGTTAGCTGTAGTTTACCTCAGTGATGTTTACAGTTAAAGGTGTTAGCTGTAGTTTACCTCAGTGATGTGTACAGTTAAAGTGTTAGCTGTAGTTTACCTCAGTGATGTTTACAGTTAAAGGTGTTAGCTCTAGTTTACCTCAGTGATGTGTACAGTTAAAGTGTTAGCTCTAGTTTACCTCAGTGATGTTTACAGTTAAAGTGTTAGCTGTAGTTTACCTCAGTGATGTTTACAGTTAAAGGTGTTAGCTGTAGTTTACCTCAGTGATGTGTACAGTTAAAGGTGTTAGCTCTAGTTTACCTCAGTGATGTGTACAGTTAAAGGTGTTAGCTCTAGTTTACCTCAGTGATGATGGCTTTGTGTTGCCGTATGCGGTTGTACTCCTCCTCCAGGCCGATGTTGTGCAGCAATGACAGCGGCAGGGCTTTACCATCTCGACACAACACCGCCTGACACTTCCCCACGTTGGCAGCAGTGAGCGTGAAACAGCCCGCTGGGTCCGTTGGGTCATGCCGGATGTGGCAGAGAACGGCCGAACCACCTAACTTCTGCCCGGCCGTGCCCAGCTTCCTGCGTGGACAGATTTTTAAAGATTGTCGATTTATAGCACAAATATACGGTACATTTCACAAAGTAAAATTAGGGTCGGTGGTCCGAGTATGGATTCGGCCCGCCTAAACGAACCAGGTATTATGAAGTGCTCTTGGCATCGTAGTTTTAGAGGAAACATCACGCTAACATTAAGTAGCTTGCTATTTTTATTCCTTTTATTTTTTTGTGCGTACACTCACCTCTGCATGACGAGGAAGGTGTTGGTCATGTAATCCTCCTCGCTCTTGGTTCTGTGCAGCTCCTCGGCCAGAATGTCGTTCATGGTGCACTGCAGGAGATACGGCACCTCCACGTTCCTGTCTCCATCAAACACCCCGTACAGAGCTTCTCTACTCCCGCAGAAGCTGCTCACTGACAGGGCTGCTACACACAGTCTAAACACCAAGACATTCCATTCAGTTCATTACATATACCTCTCTCTCTCTCTGTGTATATGGGCGATATAAGGATATCGTGATAAATGATTACGCGATACACTTTTCTGAGATATCACTGGTATGGTATATTTTTTCAATAATTACAAATGAAATGGTACTCAAGGCATGGCGCTGATTTGACGTCGTTCAAAAACCATACAGTGTACATAGAAACGCGGTGTTGGTGATATTAAATAATGGTTAATAATAAATGCTGATGCTCCAGCATACCATATTACACAGTGGGTGAACATCCAGCTGTGCTATACAGATGTTCTGGTTACTGCTCTCAGAGTCTATAACGGATCTTCTGAGACGTGCGATGAGTATCGCACAGTGCGTTTAACTGTGTGTGTGTGTTCGCAGCGCTACGTACTTGTTCTTCACTCCAGATGCCTCGGTGTAGCCGTGACTCCAGACGGCCGGCCCACCTGCAGCGTCATTGGCTGAGAACGAAGTAGGGGGCGGGTCGATCCGGAAACAGCGAATGTTGCTACAGGAATAATATTGATCGTGATTCAAACTGTTAATAATTCACATCTGACTAATGTAGCACACCCACACACACACACACACAGAGACACACACAGACACAGTGCGACTTACTTGAGCTGTTCCAGGGTTTTGTGGTCCAGGTTGAGGCGCGGGTTCCCCGTCAGGTCTAACTCCTGCAGTTTAGGAGGCAGGTTCTCGGGCAGTGTGATCTCCACCAGCTCATTACAGCTCAGATCTACACACTGTGGAGAGGACGAGAGAGAGGGGGTTTAAATAACAGATCCTTCACTGGCTATACACAGCGCATCTCTATAAACAACAACCACGCGTGCGATCTGCATGTTCGTATCAGCATGATGAGTAAAATACATGTTTCCTTCTCAGACTGTCGACTCGCTGCTGCAGTATTTCACTCTGCTGATTGTTTCGGCAGTAACGTCGAACGCAGCAGTGATTTTAGTAGCGGACAGTGTGTGTATGTGTGCTAACCTTCATGTCCATGAGCTGCATGACCTCGGGGAAGACCTCGATGGTGTTGGAGTGGGCGATGAGGGTGTGCATGCGCCTGCAGTTCAGGATAGTGGTGGGCACAGCCTTCAGCCTGTTCCCGCTCAGGTCCACTTCTTCCAGCTCCTCCAGCTTCGCCATTTTACTGCACAACACACACACACACACACACACACACACACACACAAGTCCATGTTAGAAGAAGTGTGTGCATAAAAGCCTGGGGAAATTACTAGAAACAACGGTCAGCTTAATTTTACACCGAAATATTTTATAGTCCTTATAACAAATCACTTCTCATTCACTATATATGCACACTACATAGGGAACAAAATAATAATGTTTATTGTGTGTGTGTGAGAGAGAGAGAGAGAGAGAGAGAGAGAGACCTGGCAGGGAAGGTCTGCAGGTGGTTGTAGGCCATGTGCAGGACTCTCAGGTGTGTGTGCCCGGTGAGCAGAGGCACACACTTGTCAGTCAGGTGGTTGTTGGTCAGGTAGAGCTCCTGTAGGATGCTGTTGCTCTCGTCTGATAGGCTGGAGGGTGGCAGACTCTCAAGCTTATTGGCCGAAGCATTCAGGCACCTTAAACTGAAGAACACACAACAACTAAACAACTCTGTACTTCTAACATTCGCCTTTTCCTCTACAGACCTACA
>NC_030422.2:29665099-29672599 GCF_001660625.3 Ictalurus punctatus
AGGTTTTGACGTGTTTACCGTTACTGGAGGCGTACAGGGCCTTGAGCGTGCTGCCCCGCAGCCGCAGCCGGGTGATGCGGTTTCTCTGGCAGTGCAGCACCTCCAGACGAGGGAACAGAGAGGCGTCCAGCTCGCTCAGACAATTGTCCCGCACGTCCAGCTGGGTCACGTGGCGCAGGAAGTCCGGCTCGTCTGGCGTCACGCTGGAGATCCGGTTCAGTCTGAGAGAAGAACGGATGGGAATAAAGAAAAAAGGTTCAAACGGATACCCCTTGCAGAATCTGCTAAATCTTAATACCGTTCACAAAATAAGACGGATCATTAACAATCAATTACGATATACACCCATCGTCCTGTTCAAAAGTTTACACACCCCCCCCCCCCGGGCTCTTAATGTATCGTGTCGCCCTCTTGAGCATCGGTGAACGTTTGCGCCTCTTGTAATAGTCGTGTACGAGCACCTCGGTGTGAAGAGATGTACATGTAAACATCTGTTATGTGAAATAGCTTCTTCAGGACAGAACTAAATAAACAACAACATGGGATCCATCTTATTATCTTAGAGAGATAGATAGATAGAGGGCAATTGTTCTAATCGAAAGAAATACGGAATGATACTGAAGTGAGAATCATTAACAAGGTAGAAATGTATGCATCTGATCTACAAACGCATGTCTAATCATTTTATAAATCCGATATCATCCCTAATAATTAAAGACCAAAGGCTGCTTTAGCGGAGAGACGCGGCGAGAACTTTTCCTGGAGCGAGAACAGTGCGTGTTCTTTCTCATATCGTTATCGTTAACGTGCCCCCCCCCCCCCCATTATTATTAAACAGCTGAGTATTTTCTTTCCAGACACAAAAGAAGTCCAATAAAGCAGATTCCTGTCTGATGGATCACTGCATGCTGTAGCTTTCAGCGCCGGCATGATTTCATATCCGGAGTTTTCTTCCATTAGTACACACGTGATGGACTGAACGTCGTATCATCCGCTTCAGCGCTCAGGGTTTGGGAAGTCACCGCATTTGTATTCCATCCTCGATCAGATCTCAAAACACAAGAACCCGATTTATTTATTAAAAACACCTGCCTCACGTCTGCGCAGACGGAATGGGCCGTTAGATTAAAAACTAAGAATAAAGTTTTCAATGAAGATTTTTTTGTTTTGTTTTTATTTCAGGAGCAAAAATATCTACCGCCCGTATCACAGACTCATCAGGACTTTTCGATCTTTTACTATTCATAAGCCAAAACGTCATACACATGCGCATGTGGTGATGAATTAGTGTTTAGCGGCAGATGGCTGATTCACATCAAGCCACGCCCACAAAATGGCATTAAAAAAAAAAAGTAAAGTTCACAGAGGTGAAAACGACGACCGTGCCGTGATGCTAACTCTCCCAATAACGCGGCTCAGCCGCTGCACGCCGCGTCCTGCCAGCTACCGTACTCTTAATCCTTTCATAGAGCGCCATTACTTTTGTCCTATTTGAATGACTTGGACTCAGTTGTATTGATATGAAACGACACGGTGTCACAAAATATCTTCCCGGACTAACGAGATTTTAAATTCTCGCCGCTACTTGGTAAACGAGGGCTCCTCTGCTTCATTAAAAATAAATGAATAAAATAAAGCAGAACGCGGATGAGGTTCATTGTTAATATAAATGTTCTAAGGACTCGCGCGTCATTGAAGAAGAGCTCCAACGAGAACAAAAACACTGACGGGAGCACGTAAAAGAAAAAAAAAAGACTGGACGTGCTTTTCTTTTCTTTTCTTTTCTACCACGGGTCTTATTTTCGAATCGTTCCCATAGCGACCCGGCTGCAAGCTCTCCGCGCGGTCTGTCTTGTGATGAGAACTTCCGAGCGTGTCGAGGTGGAGTGTGGGAGGATGCCGAACGGTCTCGGGTCTGAAAAGTGCGAGGAAGCCACTTGTGCTGCTCTCGGCCTTCGATAAAGCACGGCGTGAGCGGAGCTGCAGCCGATCTTCCTCGGGGGAGTCGTGAAAGACGACAGAGGAACCGTTTAAAGAACGGCAGGCCTCTCTAGCTTCCAGTGAGCTCGACAAGACAGACTCGGAAAAAAAAAAAAAAAAATCGGATTCAAGGGGGAATCCACATGGGTGACCGCTAAATCGTTTTGGGACGTCGTTATCTTGTATTATTAGGAGAGGAAACGGGACGTTCAGCACCGTGGTGGTGGTGGTGGTGGTGCTGGAGATGCTTTGGCGCTTCAGGACCTGGATGACACGCCATTACTCTCGATGAGAGGACCGTTAATTCTGCTCTGTGCCAGAAAACTATTAAGGAGTAAGTCTGTCCGTGACCCGAGGTGTGATGGGGGTTTTTGCGGCAAAGCACTGAAATAAAACACGAAATCATGTCCTCATTTAAATGGCTATAAAAGCGGAGTAATAAACTGAAACGTGTTGAAGAGGCCCTGACGGACATTTCGGAATACACGGCTGAACTACAGGCTGTTCCTCAAGTTGGATTACACGAAGCGCGATCGCTTCGATTACTGCAAAAGGTTTTGCAAGGGGGGCAATTACTTTTTCACACATGGATATGGGTCTTTTTGACATTTAAATAAATAAAGTAGTTTTTTTTTTTTTTTTTTTTTAAAGTGCTTTTTCACAGATTCATTACTCTAATATTGCTATTTTTTAATGAAATTTATTTATTTTTTTAAACGTTCCTTAGCTGTTATATTTATATTTTGTATAAAAACGTGACGAATACACAGCGGTCGAGGAAATCCGAGCCGGGGGGATAAATACTCCGGTGTAAAATCGGATCGGTGCAGAGATTACAGAGATCACAATCTGCAGTTTCTTTACACGCAGCTCCAAATCCATGTGTTTGCCCCGCCCTCTTTTGATTGACAGGACATAATCGGCCCTGATCGTCGGACGGTTTTGAACTGTCGGCCGACGCGGGTTACCGGCCGATACGTCGCTGCATCTCTAGGAATATTATAGTTCGTATAATAAAAGAGAGGAAAACGTGCAGTGACGGAGGGAATCAGGAAGGGGGCAAATACTTTTTCCACAAACACGCCGCCTACCGTAACTTTCTAGTACACGTGCCTATCGGTCATTTCTTTTGCATTTCTGAATAAAAATACTAATAATACTAATAATAATACTACTCGAACAATCTCAAAACAATTATTATTATTATTATTATTATTATTATTATTATTATTATTATTATTATTATTATTATTATTCTTCCCCATGGGTCAGTGGACTCGGAACTCCATCCCTCGCTCCACATTTCTCTCGACGGCTCTGCACAATGACAGGTTTATTACATATTTATAACAGAGATTTATCACGGCTCTTTCCTGGCAGAGGGAAGACGTATGAAAGGAGCAATATGGTGTTTCAAACGGACATGCTGAGTAAACTATTAGTCGTGTCAGCGTGTGTGTGTGTGTGTGTACCGCAGATCGACGTATTTGATCCTCAGCAGGCGGAAGGTCTGCAGCACGAGCTGCTCCACTCTGTTCCCGGCCATGCAGAGGCGCTCGACGCCGCTCAGTCTCTCCAGCACGGCCGGGACGCCGCTGAACTCGTTGAAGGAGAGGCCGAGGTAGCAGAGTCGCTGCAGGGAGCCCAACTCCACCGGCAACGACGATAACGTGTTCCCGTCCAACAGCAACGTCTGCAGGCTGAAACAGCGCACACACACACACACACACTTCTCAATGACGACAGTTATTCAAACCGGGAACCTGCTTAGCCGGGTCGTGTTGATTGGTTTCCTATAACAGTAGCTCTGACGATAGCGTAGCTACGAATCAAAGTTCTAATACGTTTCCGTTTCTATGGTGACTACTCAACCTGCGTAACGGACGCCACGCGTAAACGCACGCTAAACTCGAGGTGCAAGAGACGTTTCGGTGTCGGAGGAGTTTACGTTATTTCTGGTTCCTTAGTGACACGACGATCTGCGTTTATATCTTAACTTCAAGACGGGGAGAGACGAGGGGGGAGAGAGAGGAGGGAGAAGGGAGGGACGGAGAGGGGGGGGGGGGGAGAAGGGGGGACGGAGAAAGAGAGAGGGGAGAGAGAGGGGGGAAGAGAGAGGGGGACGGTGAGAGAGAGAGCGGGGGGGGGGTGAGTGGGGAGAGTGGGAGAACGGAGAGAGAGAGAGAGAGTGAGAAGAGAGAGGGTGGGGAGAGTGGGGGAGAAGGGTGGAGAGGGGGGGGAGAGAGAGAGGGGGGGGGGGTGAACAAGTAGAGCTGCTTCGTGGATTTGCCACAACATTAAATGCAACTATAAACCATTTTTTTTAACCACAGTGTAATCTTTTGCAACTTGCTGTGCTAGAGGAGAACCTGCATGTTAAGTCTGCTGGCTAGCAAGAGCAGCTATATAGGTGTGGTTGCCAGGGCGACGTTATATTTTGACAGATTTCACTGCTGCCACAGAAAATAATTTCGCTGTGACAACCTGCGACAAATATAATACAGAATTAACTGAAGAGTTTACTGAAGCACCAACAGGCACTTCTCAGGGTGTGTGTGTGAGTGAGTGTGTGTGTGTGAGAGAGAGAGATAGTGTTGAACCTGTAGGTGGCAGCAGTGCTACTGAAGAGTAAACTCGGGGTTTGGAATCTCAGGTCGTTCCAGGTGATGGTACAGCTGTGTTCGGGACAGGTGTGTGTTTATTTTCAGTTTATTTCTGTAGCTCATGCGACCATGTGGTCATGTGACCTCAGTGATGTCACTTTGAGAATCAAGTGCTAATTTATCAAAAGCTGCTCCTGATGGGGAGGCTTTAAGACTGTGTTTACTCATCCATCCGTCCATCATTCGGATTCATCTATCCATCGATCATTCTGCATCTACACCTGTCTGCCTGTCCATCCATCCATCCATCCATCATACTGCTCCATCCATCCATTATCCTGCATCTACACCTGTCTGCCTGTCCATCCATCCATCCATCATACTGCTCCATCCATCCATTATCCTGCATCTACACCTGTCTGCCTGTCCATCCATCCATCCATCCATTCATCATACTGCTCCATCCATCCATTATCCTGCATCTATACCTGTCTGCCTGTCCGTCCATCCATCCATCCATCCATCCATCTATATATTGGGTTGATCCATTTCATCTATTCCTCACCATACCGCTCTATTCATCCATCCGCATACTGCTCCATCCATCCATTCATCCAGCCACACACTGGTCCACCAATTAATTTATTAAACTCTTCCATCTACACAGGCATGTCCATCCATCACTGTGACTCATTTTCCTTCCATCCTTTTTACTCATCCATCACTGGCCATCATCTATACATCCATCCATCAACCATCCTGATACATCCATTAATCTGATCTCTCTGTCCTTCATCTCCCACTCTAGCTTCATTCATCTATTTATCTATTCAATATAAATCTCTCCACCCAAATCATTCAAACACTCCACCCACCCATCCACTCTGCTAATTCTAACAGTGAAGGATAGTGGCCACTCTTCCATCTTCCACCCATCTCCCCTCCCTCCATCCTTACTTGTGCATGTTGCCCACACTGGGGTGGAGGCTGCTGAGGCAGTTGCAGCTGAGGTTGAGTTCGGTGAGGGTGGAGATGGAGCTCAGCGCCATGGGGAACGTTCCCAGCTGGTTATTGGACAGGTTCAGACTGCGCAACCGAGTGAACCTAACACACACACACACACACACACACACACACACACACACACACAGCAGGGATTAGTGAGTGAGAGACCCGAGTATGTGGTTAAGAAATACTTCAGCTTGAAATGACAGTGACCGTGCTGACTCATGGGTTCAACGAGCAGGCACACACACACACGCATGCATGCACACACACACACACACACACACACCACTGTCTCTCTCCCTCTGTTTTGTTCAGCTCCAGAACTCGGTCCTACTAGAGCCGCAATGCCGAACGTTCATATAGCCGAGTGCTTTTTTTTTTATTTCAATTTTTTTTTTTTTAATAATACCCAGCATGCCCTGGTTCTGGAGAGGGACGGAGTGCTTTGAAGCTTTTGTGCTTGGGTAAATACGATCACAAACAAGGTTGAGGGTTTTGAGAGAAAACAATCACGCCTCCCTCTCTCTGCAGGCATGCAGCTTCGCTGACGAGTACACGGGCGGAAAATAGTAATAACAACAACACCGGGGCGAGAGACACCGGGAGCGTGCACGAGAGAGAGAGAGAGAGAGAGAGAGAGAAGCGGGAGCTATAATGGCATGTGAGGTGTGTTTACAGAGGAACAAAGGGCCACCCACATTCTCTCTCTCTCACACACACACACACACTAGTCTGTGATGTTTGGAGGCTTTAACTTTGGCCTTACTTGATGAAAGTTACAGCCGACGTTGCATTCAGAGGAAATAACGACAAACTACCAGGGCTGAGCAATATGACGATACAATATGAATAATATCTACATCGATCTGGAATTAAATCTCAACACCACTCCTGCTCTTGCCCTTTATCCGTTTATTTATTTGCATCCCTACAGCCGACTCCCCCTCTTTCACTTTCGCTTCCGTGCCTCTCTCACGGCCACCACTCCTGTCCTTCGAGCAGTCGCTCTGTTTACATGGTTACCAGGAGTGTGTCACAACAGCAGCCGAAATAAACTAACCCTGTACGCTGCTTTTAAAGTGCACCTATGATGGTTTTTCAAACATCACCTTTCGTGTAGTGCGTTATACACGTATACTGTTTGTGAACGTAAAAACGTCTGTGGAGTTTAAACCGCTCACGAGGGCACGACGGACAGAGTTACCGACTCCCGAAAGAACGAACCGATTCTGAGCAGTTGAATCGAGTCGTTAGTGATTCCAGACTTTACTTCCTGTACTAACCTACGTAGGTTTGTAACAAAAAGCCCCGCCTCCGGTCTTCATCGTCTGCTCGCTGACGGCGGTAGACCGATCGCGACAGACCGGGACGTCTGACCTAGCAGAGTAGAGTATGCTCTCTGAAACCAGGAGTTTAGAATGAATCCTTTAGAACGGATCGTTGAACGAGTCGTTTGGGACACTGATGCTAGGGTTTAAATTATGAGCAGGTTAAAGTGATTTTTGAGCTCGGACGCGTGGAAATCTACCGTGTGAGAGCTTTAAAACAAAATTAGGCACGTTTCAAATCCATAATGCGGCACTTTAAAGCGTTGGATTTAAAGGGTCCAAGCACTACTTATAACTCTGTTGGAATTGTCGGGAGCTTTCTTCTTCTCGTTATTATTATTATTATGATTATGTGCTAAAACGCAACACCAAGAGAAACACCGAAGACGTACACTAGCCAGACGGTGGCGCTATAGAGACCATCTCGTCCACAGTCCCCTCCAAAGTTGTTGGAACAGCAAGGCCAATTCATTTGCTTTTGCTATACACTAAAGACAAGATCAGAATTTCAGCTTTCATTTCCGGATGTTTACACCTAGACGAGCCCACCCATTTCCGAGTGATCAAAAGTATTGGAACAC
>NC_030422.2:29682599-29685099 GCF_001660625.3 Ictalurus punctatus
TGCATTCCGAGTATTTAAAGTTGTTAATGTTGGCGCAGTTAGAGGCAGGATGTGCATTCCGAGTATTTAAAGTTGTTAACGTTGCCTCGGTTAGAGGCAGGATATGCATTCCGAGTATTTAAAGTTGTTAACGTTGCCTCGGTTAGAGGCAGGATGTGCATTCCGAGTCTTTAAAGTTGTTAACGTTGGTGCAGTTAGAGGCAGGATGTGCATTCTGAGTATTTAAAGTTGTTAACGTTGGTGCAGTTAGAGGCAGGATGTGCATTCTGAGTATTTAAAGTTGTTAACGTTGGCTCAGTTAGAGGCAGGATGTGCATTCCGAGTATTTAAAGTTGTTAACGTTGCCTCGGTTAGAGGCAGGATGTGCATTCCGAGTATTTAAAGTTGTTAACGTTGCCTCAGTTAGAGGCAGGATGTGCATTCCGAGTATTTAAAGTTGTTAACGTTGCCTCAGTTAGAGGCAGGATGTGCATTCCGAGTATTTAAAGTTGTTAACGTTGCCTCAGTTAGAGGCAGGATGTGCATTCCGAGTATTTAAAGTTGTTAACGTTGCCTCAGTTAGAGGCAGGATGTGCATTCCGAGTATTTAAAGTTGTTAACGTTGCCTCAGTTAGAGGCAGGATATGCATTCTGAGTATTTAAAGTTGTTAACGTTGGCTCGGTTAGAGGCAGGATGTGCATTCCGAGTATTTAAAGTTGTTAACGTTGGCTCAGTTAGAGGCAGGATGTGCATTCCGAGTATTTAAAGTTGTTAATGTTGGCGCAGTTAGAGGCAGGATGTGCATTCCGAGTATTTAAAGTTGTTAACGTTGCCTCAGTTAGAGGCAGGATGTGCATTCTGAGTATTTAAAGTTGTTAACGTTGCCTCAGTTAGAGGCAGGATGTGCATTCTGAGTATTTAAAGGTAATGTTGGCGCAGTTAGAGGCAGGATGTGCATTCTGAGTATTTAAAGGTAATGGCGCAGTTAGAGGCAGGATGTGCATTCTGAGTATTTAAAGGTAATGTTGGCGCAGTTAGAGGCAGGATGTGCATTCTGAGTATTTTAAGTTGTTACCTTTCCCCCGATCAGAGGCAGGATGTGCATTTTGCCCGCGTGACTGGCTTTGATCGATGACACCATCAGGCACGTGCCACACAGGATGACGTGTCGGCGGCTCCAGCGGTTCACGGGTAGTTGAAGTTTGCCTTTGCGTACGTTGTACGTCCCAGAGAGCTGCACCCGCTCCGAGCTCGCCATGTTGTACGGCTTCCCTGCAGGACACACACACACACACACACACACACACACACACAAACAACGATAAACAAACAAGCAGCAGAAAACAATGTGGAAAACATTAGAAGGTACCCAATACTGACGCGCTGGAGCCACACTGCGAGTTCAATCAAATATCAACACTACCGCCTACACTCATCCACAGTCTACTGACTCGAGCGTTTCTACTGCCGACATCCTGGGTTTCACACCGCCGTGCTGTTTAACGTCGCCAGCAGCTGATCTTCAGGTCCGGCTGAACACACTGAGCTCTGTGTTCATGATCTTCACATCTTTATTTCTAACACCAACACCAAAAATTCACACCTTACTGAACGCTTTCATCCCTCCACCAAACCGAGACCTCGTCTACGGAGCGCTTCACCCCAAGTGCACGGGTCATGGTTTCTGCAACGGCGGACATGATTGACAGGTGAGTAGAGAAGCCTCCTGATTCTAACTGGTTGGACGTTGGGTCACATCGTTCGTTCTCGGCGATTTTGCAGACGACGACGACACCAAGCGTGCGTCTTTAAAGGCGGCTGCTGATTGGCCACGCTGTCGGTGACGTAAGGCCGATACGCTGTCCTCGACACGGGGGGAATCCACTTTGCGCTGTGATTTTCTTACAACCCCAGTTCCAAAAAAGCTGGGACGCCACGTACGTTGAACAGTATACTGGAATCGTTCCACCGACTGTAGACGTAGTTTTTCGCAGATTGGTGAACTTCAGCCCGTCTTCACTTCTGAAAGACTCCGCCTCTCTAAAATGCTCTTTTTTTTTTTTTATCCCCAATCATCTTACTGACCTGTTCCCAATTCGCCTCCAGCTGTTTCTTTTTACTGACGCTTACGTTTCCAGCCTTATGTTGTCCCGTCCCAACTTTTTTGAGACGTGTCGCGTCCGTCGAATTCAAAGTGACCTCATTTCTTCCTTAAAACGGTACATTTCCGCAGTTTAAACATCTGATATGTTTTCTACGTTCTACTGTGAATAACATACGCGTTCGTGAGATTTGCGAACCACCGCGTTCGGTTTTTTAGCGTCCCAATTTTTTTGGAATCGGGGTTGTATATAGCAGGACTTCATTTGATGTTTCATGAAACGGATTCTGGAGAGCCGCCTACAGGAAACCGTTATCACTCGCTCTAACCGATTCAGCTTTAATATATTCAATCATGTTTTATCACTGGACCAAGTGGCGCTTATTTAAACTCGGATAAATATAGCAAAGGTCTCTCTC
>NC_030422.2:29690099-29700099 GCF_001660625.3 Ictalurus punctatus
GCAGACGTGTACCGAGTGGCTGAGAAAACCCGTCTGGGAAGGGTATTTCCAGTCTGGAACGCTTGCTTGTGATTGGACGAGCCTCCTGTCAGTCTGTTCTGCAGGTCGGTGTAGATACTGGGGGCGGAGCTTCAGAACACGGCACAGAGCGAATAGAACACGCTTCCCTCCTCTTTTACTCTCACAGGTGTGCGCGAGTATTTCTCATGTGAGAGCTTCTCCGTGTCGCCTGCAGAAAGCCGTCTGACGTCCTCCTCCCCTCCCCCTCCTCCATCCCTCCTCCTCCACCATCCCTCCACCTCTATCCCTACCCCTCCTCCTCTACCTCCTGCTCCCTCCTCCTCTATCCCTACCCCTCCTCCTCCTCCTCCCTCCTCCTCTATCCCTACCCCTCCTCCTCCCTCCTCCTCTATCCCTACCCCTCCTCCTCCACCTCCTCTATCCCTCCTCTCTTTGTCGCTCCATCTGTCGCTCTGTTTTCACAGCGTCTTATTAGCAGTGTGATATGGGGATAATTAATTGTCTGATGAATATCAAACTGACACTGGCATGAAGGTCTGGCTTGAAGGAATGGAAACGCTACTTGTTGCACACAGACACCCCAACACAAACACACACACACACACGCACGCACGCACGCACGCACGCACACACACACACACACACACACACCAGGTGTTCAGGTATCCAAGATCCTACAAAATCATCAGGGCCAGAATCCATCAGGTGTCCACACACACACACACACACACACACACACACACACACACACACACACACACACACACACAAGGTTCCACGCTTGTGTGTTTTATTTCAGAGGGGGAGGGGTTTAAATATTTTTTTTTCTCCCTATGATCACCTGGAGATGCTCATGAATAATTAATTAGCCTGTGTGGCCTCATCCAATCACAGCGACTATTCTATCTGTCTGTCTATCTTGGTCTGTATATCTACCAACCTGCCTGCCTGTCTATCTACCTCTCCATCCATCTCTCTACCAATCTGTCTCTCCATCTGTCCGTCTATCCATCTATCTCTCTATCTATATATCTGTCCGTCTATCCATCTATCTCTCTATCTATATATCTGTCCGTCTATCCATCTATCTCTCTATCTATATATCTGTCCGTCTATGCATCCATCTCTCTATCTATATATCTGTCCGTCTATCCATCCATCTCTCTATCTATATATCTGTCCGTCTATCCATCCATCTCTCTATCTATATATCTGTCCGTCTATCCATCCATCTCTCTATCTATATATCTGTCCGTCTATCCATCCATCTCTCTATCTATATATCTGTCCGTCTATCCATCCATCTCTCTATCTATATATCTGTCCGTCTATCCATCCATCTCTCTATCTATATATCTGTCCGTCTATCCATCCATCTCTCTATCTATATATCTGTCCGTCTATCCATCCATCTCTCTATCTATATATCTGTCCGTCTATCCATCCATCTCTCTATCTATATATCTGTCCGTCTATCCATCCATCTCTCTATCTATATATCTGTCCGTCTATCTGCCGCTCTGTCGATCTGTATCAATCAATCGGATAGATAAAGCGGTAGATAGACAGACTGACTAGCTTTGTGCGTCTCTGTATCAGTCGGTCTGTCTGTCCATCTCTCTACTGAGCTATCCATCCACCTATTTATCTAGCTGTCTGTCTAATGACCTCTTTATCTACACCTCTATCTCAGCCTGTCTACCTACCTGTCTGTCTGTCTACCTCTCTATCTATTTATCCACCTGTATATCTACCTGTCTGTCTGTCTGTCTACCTCTCTATCTATTTATCCACCTGTACATCTACCCGTCTGTCTGTCTGTCTACCTCTCTATCTATTTATCCACCTGTATATCTACCCGTCTGTCTGTCTGTCTGTCTACCTCTCTATCTATTTATCCACCTGTATATCTACCTACCCGTCTGTCTGTCTGTCTGTCTGTCTACCTCTCTATCTATTTATCCACCTGTATATCTACCTGTCTGTCTGTCTGTCTGTCTACCTCTCTATCTATTTATCCACCTGTACATCTACCCGTCTGTCTGTCTGTCTGTCTGTCTGTCTACCTCTCTATCTATTTATCCACCTGTATATCTACCCGTCTGTCTGTCTGTCTGTCTACCTCTCTATCTATTTATCCACCTGTATATCTACCCGTCTGTCTGTCTGTCTGTCTACCTCTCTATCTATTTATCCACCTGTATATCTACCCGTCTGTCTGTCTGTCTGTCTACCTCTCTATCTATTTATCCACCTGTATATCTACCTGTCTGTCTGTCTGTCTACCTCTCTATCTATTTATCCACCTGTATATCTACCCGTCTGTCTGTCTGTCTACCTCTCTATCTATTTATCCACCTGTATATCTACCCGTCTGTCTGTCTGTCTACCTCTCTATCTATTTATCCACCTGTATATCTACCCGTCTGTCTGTCTGTCTACCTCTCTATCTATTTATCCACCTGTATATCTACCCACCCGTCTGTCTGTCTGTCTGTCTGTCTTACTGCGAAATGGAGAAGCAGCTAATTAGAGGTCAGAAATCTAAAGGAGCTAAACAGAAGTGTTGTACAAGTTTCTTGGGCTTGTAGAAAGTTATAAAACGGCAGAGCGCTACAGTGTCTACCTGCTTCCCCGTTCCTGTCCGTGCTCGTTAACTGTCGTGATTAAATCCCCACGTTTACCCGCGGGGCCGCACATCACGTGTTGCAGAGATGAGTACTGTAGAAATCTTTTTCTCCACTACTGATACCGGATAGTATCATTACGTGTGATCATTCGCATCACAATGACTCGTTAATCACCTCTTTACAACGTCACCCCCCCAACACACACACACACGCACACACACACACACACACGCACACACACACACACACACTGCACTCATGTCCTGAATTCCAGCAGGCAGAGACGAATGAGCAGGTAGAGTCGGAGACAGAAATAAAGACGCTGGCGGATCTAGAGCGCGGCCGAGACAGACACGCCGTGCGGCATCAGTACTTTCAGTTTCTACGTTCTTTTATTATTATTATTATTATTATTATTATTATTATTATTATTATTATTTAACAGCCAGCGAGTCGACACACGCTCTTCCTGTATCCTCCCGGTCTGAACTCGGCTCTCTCTCGACACACGGCGTCACGTAAGAAGCGGACAGTTTCGACTGTTTCGTTAAAGTGAGAATGTGATGATGGAGCGGAAGATAAAACGCCGAGCTGGATAACCCGAGCTACTTCTGCGCGCCCCGGAGCCGAACGAATCAGCAGCTATCGATCGACTCGGGCCGGATTCAGATTTCCCCATCCGCAGCACGTGAAATGAAAACGACGGCTATTCTTAGGCGTGGTTCTGCTCAGCAGGTCTGCGGCTCGGGTGACGTCCGGGATAAAGGACCTCCTCGTGAGCGCTGCTCTGGACCATAGCGATCGGGGGTCTCGCCGTCCCCTACTGCAGCTGGACCACAGCTGTCTCTGTGACCGTCTCCAAATACCGGACTCTAGTCTCTCTCGCGCTCTCTCACCACGGAGACGGCGGCTGTTTTCCAGTAACAGCAATGACAATTTTTTTCAAATTTATTTATTAAACATCCGATTTTTTGTCCGGTTATAGCTACGTTTGATGTAGAGAAAGAGACAAACCGGGGACTGGATAAAGAGGCCGGAGTGAGGTTAGATAAAGAGACTACTTATTTTACTTAATGACCGTCTATTAGCATGGTCTAATCGATGAAATAAATGCGATCGGATGAGCGCGGCTTCTAAAAAGCTGACGGTGTGTTAGCGAAGCTATATCTCATGATGTATATCGTGTATCGTGGAAACGTCTTTAAGTATCACGGTGTGATATTTCTGTCGTATCGTCCAGCCCTTAGTACCCATGCACTGAACAGGATCTATTATCGTCCTTCTGTTCGGCGAGGAAAATCCACCAGGAGGAGATTTCCTCCTTTCATCGTTCGCTAGGCTTCCCGGTCGTTTTGTTTATTTACCTCGACGACCTCGGTACACTTACATTCGATGGGTTGTTGTTTTGTTTGTTTTGTTCTTTCTACCTGCTAGCTTCATTCCTGCATTCACACCTGCTCGTCTCGGCTCCGTCCCAGACGCGATTACGAGTCGGCGACGAGCTCGTCTGCATGCTTCAGAGTCCAGACGTAACCGAGACGCTCCACGACACATGCACGAGCTCGGATTCCCCGAGATTAGTGTTAACGCCACACGCGCTGCTCTGTGGACACGAGTCACACACACACACACACACACACACACACACACACACACACACAATCTAAAATAAAAGATCGAGAGAGAGAGAGAGAGAGTGAAGTGATGGTTGCTTGACCGTACAATTTTAGCGTTTAGAAAACAAAAGTGCATGTTTACAGCAGCGGAGGAAACGCTTCAATATCGTCATGACAACCGGTCAGCAAAGCTTAACCGGTTTTTAAAATAACATCCGCTGGGAGTCCCGATTTCCGCCTTTTAGCGAATCTTCCCTTAATTATCCGATGTATTCGTCTTTACACAATATGCCCCAGTTGATTTTGCACTGATGGACGTCGTCATTTCTTCGCTCGAGGAGGTTTTTATTTAAAATATCTCGTCATTCATTTAAATTTAAATGAAAATATCACTTCTTTAGGAATCACCATGTTGGTATCTATTTGTTTGGAGAACTAGCCTGCTTAAAAATCTATTAAGGTAAAGAATCCCATGCTAAAAATGATTATTATTACTAATTATTATTAAGAATAATAGAATCAATATTATTAGCATTGTTAATAGTATCAAAAATATTAATAATTACTAGTATTACTACTATTATTATTATTATTAATGTAATTGTTACTAATTTTAGTATTAATATTACCATTATTTTTAAATAGTATTATTTTTTACTATTAATACTATTGTTAATATTATGACTGTTACTGTTATTATTATTAATATTTAGTAGTAATAATAATAATAATAATAATACCACCATTATAAGTATGATTGCTATTATTTTTATTACTATTGTTATATTATTATTACTGTTGTTAATATTGCGATACACACACACACACACACACACACACACACTCGCATAAACGCTCTGATTTTCCTTTTTTTTTTTACATACTGATTTTTCAATGTACTTAATTGTAAGTTTCTCACAATAATTTTCAAACAACTTTTGTATGAATTATTTTTCATTTTCTACATTTGCAGTTGTATTTTTTCACCACTCCGCATCATATAGAATTTTATGAATGAATTATTCATTTTTATCCCCACACTCATCACCTGCATTAAATCCTCAATTTTATAGTTTGCATTTAGTTTTAATATAATTGTGTCTTTTTAAATGTCCGAGTTTATTTCTGTTTATTGACTTTATTCATGTTTACTATTTATTTCTATTTATGACTTTATTCATGTTTACTATTTATTTCTATTTATGTTTACTATTTATTTCTATTTATTTCTATTTATGACTTTATTTATGTTTACTATTTATTTCTATTTATGACTATTTATGTTTACTATTTATGACTATTTATGTTTACTATTTATTTCTATTTATGACTTTATGTTTACTATTTATTTCTGTTCATGACTTTATTTATGTTTACTATTTATTTCTATTTATGACTATTTATGTTTACTATTTATTTCTATTTATGACTATTTATGTTTACTATTTATTTCTATTTATGACTTTATTTATGTTTACTATTTATTTCTATTTATGACTATTTATGTTTACTATTTATTTCTATTTATGACTTTATTTATATTGACTTACTTTACTGTTATTTGAATTCCGTGTACATTTCCTCGGGCGGCGTCCGGGCTGCGCGCTAGTTAACGTTCTCGCGCGGAGCCACGATTCAGTTTTGCATCATCATGATTTATGGGTGTGTGAAAGCGGAGCAGCTCTGACACTGCAGGAGGTCAGGGGTTCAGCGGTCCAATCCCATCATGCACTGCTCCGTAAAACACTTACGCAAGACTCGCTAACTTTTCACATCTGGAGTGAGCAGAGCGCAGGTATACACAGCTAGAACGGCTACAAGTTCAGCTTCGTGCTAATGTGCTCAGAGTGCAGGTTAACATTCGCCTGTGTGTGTGTGTGAGTGTGTGTGTGTGTGTGTGTGTGTGTGAGTGTGTGAGTGCGCGTGCACGTTTGTGTATTACGCGCGCACACACACGCCTGAACAAATCGAGCGGTTCCTCAGCAATAACATGCTGGCAGAAGTGGCTGAGCTGCCTGTTATGTAACACCAGAGAAAGAGAGAGAGACCGCGCGAGAGAGAGAGTGAGAGAGTGAGAGATGGACAGAGGGAGAGAGAGTGAACGAGAGAGGGGGGGAGGGGGGCAGGCTGTAGACAGATATGCAGAGAGAGCGAGAATTTAGGGCGAATCACTGAAGAAAGATTCAGAGATACAGAGCGATCGGAAACTGAACGCAGCGAGAGACTGGAGAGAGACCGGAAAAGAGACTAGAGAAAGAGAATGAAAGATGAATGGGATGACCGAGAGAGAGAGAGAGAGAAAGAGAGAGAGAGTTTGGATAAGGATGCCGGAGACAGGGACTGGAGAGCGGCTACGTAGCATGGAGAGACTGAATAGAAAACCATAAGGGTGAGAGAGACTGGAAAGAGATTCTCAAGAGATACACTGGAGAAAGATAACAAAGAGATAGACTGGATAGAGAGGATGGAGAGAGAGAGAGAGAGAGAAAGAGAAACTGAATAAGAAGACTGGGAAGACAACGTGAACTGAGAGGTTGGTGAGAGAGACTGGAAAGACGTGCTAAAGAGATACAGTGGGGTAAAAATACTGAAGGACAAAGAAAATGGATAGAGATACTGAAGAGAGAGTCAGACATACAGAGTGACTGGAAACTAGATAGACTAGAAAGAGACTAGATAAAGAGAACTGGGAGAGAGAGAGACTGGATAAATAGATTAAACTAGAGCGAGATTAGATACAGTGTGTGAGAGAGAGACTGGATTAAGAAACAAGAGCGAGATTAGATAGAGTGTGTGTGACAGAGACTGGATTAAGAAACAAGAGTGAGATTAGATAGAGTGTGTGTGAGAGAGACTGGATGAAGAGACGAGAGCGAGATTAGATAAAGAGACTTGGGGGAGGGAGAGAGAGAGAGAGAGAGAGAGAGAGAGAGAGAGAGAGAGAGAGAGAGAGAGAGACTGGATTAAGAGACGAGAGCGAGATTAGATAAAGAGACTTGGGGGAGGGAGAGAGGAAGAGAGAGCGAGAGAGAGAGAGAGAGAGAGAGAGACTGGATTAAGAGACGAGAGCGAGATTAGATAAAGAGACTTGGGGGAGGGAGAGAGGAAGAGAGAGAGAGAGAGAGAGAGAGAGAGAGAGAGAGAGAGAGACTGGATTAAGAGACGAGAGCGAGATTAGATAAAGAGACTTGGGGGAGGGAGAGAGGAAGAGAGAGAGAGAGCGCGAGAGAGGAAAAGAGAGAGAGAGAAAGAAAGAGAGAGCGCAAGAGAGAAAGGAAGAGAGAGCGAGAGAGAGAGAGAGCGCGAGAGAGACACCCGACATGCTCTGCTGTCTCCTGCGTCTCCGAGTCAGAAATAAAGCGGTGTATGACGCAGACAGAGAGACGTGAGGAGCGATCTACTCATCCCACACCTTCCTCACCTGCTTTTCTACCGACACAGAGCTTTTCCTACAGCAGAGAGACCGAGGAACATCAGGAACACTCATGTCCACCATGTTTACTCTTATCTGTGTGTGTGTGTGTGTGAGTGTGTGTAGGACTTTGTCCTCGGTGAACAGGTTTGTCCGGATTTCACCTCTGGCTGAACAGTCGGCCGTGTAGAGTACTATAGCTATGCAGAAAGGTTATTATATCGAAGGTTAACATTTCTGACACGCAAGCCTGCACAAGTCCGGAGTTCCCCAGGGCACGAGCACTTTCACAAACGCCAACCTCTAACCTACACTTCATATAAAATAACAACGCATGAATCAACCCCGTTTACCTTCCAAGTGCCAAAAGTACCGAATGTTCCGGTAGTTCTGTTTGTGTCACACCAGCCCTGGTGACTCTACACCGGTGGTCACCAGCCCTGTTCCTGGAGATCTACAGCACCTTCCTGAAGACTGGAGCTCCAATCGTAATGGAGCCTGACCACATGACCATCTAACCTCTGCCTTACGTAGCTCTCGGTCAGCTGAAACAGGTGTCAGAGATGTAGGCTGGAGATGAAGCATCTCTAATGAGAGATCAGATATGAGAAGATGAGATGTAACCGTCTAACATTTATTTATTTTTCTGGCGTCGAGCGGTAGACGGGGAACTGAAGAAACGTCGGACCGCGACGGGGTCTGCGGAACCCGTCGAGGTAGCCGAAGACGGAATCGTTTAAAAAAAATAAATAACGGCGTTTTCCAATAAAAACCGTCCTACAAATTCTGTCCAATCAGCACCGGGTCTGGAGAGAAGCAAGAGGAGAGAACCGCAAACAAAATGGGTTTGTGGGATTTTTGATACGCGGGACGGGACGGTTCGGTTCGTCCATTACGTGAAGTCGCCAAACAGGAAGTGAAGGCATCTCAGCAGCGCGGTGACCGATTCGGACCAAACTTTGCAGATGACTGAAGGACGTCAATCCCAAGAACACCGAGACGTTCCATCTCAATTCACGTCTAGGTGGCGCTATAATTCACAAACCTGAAACTTTTAACCGTTCAGACGTCAGGCCGAGGTTCTCCTCGCGGCCATTTCGAACGTCACGTGACCGGTCCGTCGCGCAGACGTTCGTCTACGACCGACGACGGATTCTCCGGACGGGAAGTGAGGGAATATCTCGGTGACGGTGTGGCGTATTTTGACTAAACGAGCTTGTCCCAAGGAGCTCCATTTTGCCTGAATCGCCTCTAGGGGGTGCTATAATTCACAGATTAGTGCTCCCTTGACTTGTACATCGAATCCTGAACTCTCGATTCCCGGGAAGGTGCCGAGTGTCGTTGATTCGGAAGCCATTTTGAAACTCAATCAGTGCTTCCTCTCCTTCGGATTCCTCCCTATCGTCATAAATACTCAAGATAACAGCATCGGGAGACCAAACTGAGCGAAACAAACGACCAACCGAGCATCTGTCCTTACGTTTTCTTGCTTGCTCATGCAAATTTGACATCCACGATCACGTTACACTGCTTATATTTTAATCGCCTGGACATTTATATTTATTTACCCAGAGTAAAATACAACGCACCAGGTGAGCTCCGAGGTGAATTCATACCTGAGCTGGTGACTGATTTATTGTGTAATAAAGCTGTACAAGCAGCGAATTTAGCCAGATTTGACATCTAAACCACTCATAGTCCCCAATCAGGATGCTTGTAAAAGCTCAAGCCGCGCGATTATGTTCATTAATTAATGGTTGTACCGCTGGGAAAACACAGAGATTAAAAATCAGCCCCGTGTTTAGCTTGGCAGACGTTCTGCATCCGCTTTCACTCCACATAATGCATGACTTGATCAACTCTGAGCGAGTGATTCATTTATTTCTTTTTATGAACGAGGAGCTGGCTGCGGATCAGACGCGGATCAGACGAGTCGGGACCTGAGAGCCGGTGCGAGTGAAATTACCACGCGGTCCCGATAAAATAAAAACCAATCGCTCCGGGTAGTGCTGGTTTATCGCTGGCGCAGTGCTGGACTTTGTGACGTGTATAATACGTATGACGTGCACGTGGACTCTTTAATCCCGAGAACATCCAACGCGAGAGAATCGTCGCGATAGGCTACTTCCGATCTTCATCGGGATCGACGTATGGGTCACGGAGAGGCCAGAACACCAAGAAGCGACGGTTACGTGAGGTCACGTGAGGTTACGTAAGGTCGCTTGGCTTCATCTGGATCTCAGAGTCAGCGGATCGAGCCGATGTGGACGGATGAGCTGCGGGAGAGGCGGAAGCCCCCCCTCGGAGAGGATCCGGTTCCC
>NC_030422.2:29705099-29745099 GCF_001660625.3 Ictalurus punctatus
AGAGAGTATGTGTGAGAGGGAGAGAGAGAGAGGGAGAGTGTGTGTGAGAGGGAGAGAGAGAGGGAGTGTGTGTGAGAGGGAGAGAGAGAGAGAGAGTATGTGTGAGAGGGAGAGAGAGAGGGAGTGTGTGTGAGAGGGAGAGAGAGAGGGAGTATGTGTGAGAGGGAGAGAGAGGGAGAGTATTTTGGAGAGGGAGAGAGAGGGAGTATGTGTGAGAGGGAGAGAGAGAGGGAGTATGTGTGAGAGGGAGAGAGAGAGAGAGAGTATGTGTGAGAGGGAGAGAGAGAGAGAGAATGTGTGAGAGGGAGAGAGAGAGGGAGTATGTGTGAGAGGGAGAGAGCGAGAGCACGAGTGAGAGTTTTACACTAGGCAGGAGTTTTCCCACCTCATCATTACGCGTCAGGTGAGCAGTGGAGACGCTGCTGAGACTCGTCTGGTTTGTACACAGCAGTTTCACCGCACACGGTCCTCTTGATCATCTCTTACACACACTCCACACACCGAGGTGCTACACTAACACACCCTCCACTCACAAACCACCCCACTGCAACACCCTCTCACACCGCACACACCAAACACATCTCCCTCCGAACACCCACTGATGATCTCTCTCGTCTTCCAAACCATCCTCCTTCTGTTGAGCGTAATTAATAAATAAATAAATAAATAAATAATTTCAGGATAAACTACAGCAGCGAGGAGCAATTAAGGGGCCAAGCACGAAAGAGGCTACATGAGGAGCTAAACAATCATGGCAGGGAGCATCATGACTAAATGTTAAAATAATAATAATAAATAAAAATAAATGTAAAAAAAAAAAAAAGAAAAAAAAAGGCAATTTTAGACATCTGTATATGATTTTCGGCAAAATTTTTGAAACGTCAAACACAATGAATTGTTATATGATTTAACTACTTATCAAGTTTGACCAGTATGTGGCGCTGTCACCGGTTTGATTTGGTGCGGTGTCAAAGTGTGGTGTGAATATATGCCAAAGTATTGCATATAGGTTAATATAAACTTCATTTAAAGGGGTATTTTTTACATTTATTTACGACTTACATGCAAACATCCCTGCGGAAGACTGCACGGAACAATTTCGCAGGACCGCGATCCAGTTTGTTAAATTCTGTCAGAGAAACGTTATTAAAGTGCGGGTATCGTCGCCGCCTCACGGCTCCACAGCGTCGCCTGAACGAATGATCGACTTCGGGAATTTGCATCTTCAACCGATAGCGAAGCTGCGTTTGCTGTTCTGAGCTGTAAAGCTCGGTCCTTCGTACTGACGCTAATTTTCACTTTAGAGATGAACGTGTGTAATGATATTTTCCGACCTTAATGACTTCATTTAAGAATGAAAGAGGCTAGATTAGACGGTTTAACCTATAAAACCGTTTACTTTTGCGTCGTTTGCGGTTTATCTTTGCGAAAGTTGGCGAAGAAACAACTCGGAACAGTTTGACAAGTGAAAACCAGCCGCGTAAAGGAAACCCTGAGACAAGAACTATTAATAGATTGCAAATTCCTGCGTTCAAGAGCTGCAGACGGACGTCTCGCTCGCTCCGTCTGTGACGGACGGCTCATTAGCACGTGCTTAGCGTCGTGCTTCCCTCGGGCCGTGTCCGTCTCCAGGAGGAGCGAGACGCTGGGAACGTTTCGCAGTGTTACAGAGAGGTGTTTCGGCCGGGGTCGGGTCCTGGCAGCATCACCGAGATGAAGTAGATTAGCGTTTCGCCTAGGGATGATGGAGTCTTCTCCTCTCTCCTCGTGACTCCGTTCCTGAGGTTCGTCTGGAGGACACGCATCCGCCGTCTCGTTTGAAGTTTAACCGTCGCAGACGCTCGGAGATTAATGCGGAACGCTGCTTTTCACACAAATCTCTCTCAGAAGTGTGATTAGCAGCACTTCAGATTACGCCCGTCGTTTATAAAGCCGTTATTTAAAAGGACGCGGCGGGGTGATATGCTAATGTGGCTGAAACTAATTACAAGCCAACAAGGATGCCCATGGTTTTTTTTTTTTTTTTTAAATGAGCTTCAGGACATGGACAGACACAGTAAGCGTTTTTTGGATAAACTGGAGGATTTGCACAGCAGATGTTTGAATACGCGTCTGTCTGAGGTGCCAGTACTGAAATGCTAAAAAGCGGTATTATATTTTTCATGCAGAAAACATGACAGAGAAAAGCGAGTGGGGGGGGGGGATTGGGAGAGGGAGAAACGGAAAACTAACCCGAAAGAAAAAACGGCAAGAGAAAGCTAACTAGCAATGGAGCAAAAACCGAACATAGTAAGACAACTAGTGCGGAAAATATAGTGAGAAACAAATATGGAACAAAAAAATAGCAGGAGAAAAATAATCGTGGGAAAATAGAAAACTCAACAAGAAAGATATACCTAGAAGGGGGGGGGGGGGGGGGGGGGGGGTGAAAACTAGTGACAGAAAGAAAAGACTGCGGAGAGAAAAACTAGCAAGAGGAAAAATTGTGAGAAAATGAAAACTAACGAGAGAGAGAGAGAGAACTAGCGAGAGGAAGAAAAATAATGAGAGAAAAATCAACCAAGTGAAGGAATGCTAGCAAGAGAAGGCTAGCGTAGCAAAGAAAACCAGCAAAAGACAGAAAGTTAGCAAGAGAAGGCTAGCGTAGCAAAGCTAAGAAAACTAGCGAGAGACAGAAAGTTAGCAAGAGAAGGCTAGCGTAGCAAAGCAAAGAAAACTAGCGAGAGACAGAAAGTTAGCAAGAGAAGGCTAACATAGCAAAGCAAAGAAAACTAGTGAAAGACAGAAAGTTAGCAAGAGAAGGCTAGCGTAGCAAAGCAAAGAAAACTAGCGAGAGACAGAAAGTTAGCAAGAGAAGGCTAGCGTAGCAAAGCTAAGAAAACTAGCGAGAGACAGAAAGTTAGCAAGTGAAGGCTAATGTGGCAAAGTAAAGAAAACTAGCGAGAGACAGAAAGTTAGCAAGAGAAGGCTAGCGTAGCAAAGCTAAGAAAACTAGCGAGAGACAAAGTTAGCAAGAGAAGGCTAGCGTAGCAAAGCTAAGAAAACTAGCGAGAGACAAAGTTAGCAAGAGAAGGCTAGCGTAGCAAAGCAAAGAAAACTAGCGAGAGACAAAGTTAGCAAGAGAAGGCTAGCGTAGCAAAGCAAAGAAAACTAGCGAAAGACAGAAAGTTAGCAAGTGATAGTGAATACTGAAAGAAAACTTGTGCTGGAACTAGCAAGAGAAGAAGTCGGGGGGGGGGCAGAGGGGAAGAAAATGAACAAGAGCACAAAACCTAGAGGAAAAAAGAAAACTACAGACAGAGAAGAAAAATAACTACTAGAGAGAAAGAAAAATCGGAGCGGGAAACACCAGCAAGAGAAAGAAAACTAGCAGAAGGAAAAAAAATGTGAGGAAAAACTCGCAAAAGACAACTACTGAGAAGAAAGAAAACGAGTGAGAGGAAACTCTAGCAAGAGAAGGAAAGCTAGCAAGAGAAGACCAACATCGCAAAACAAAACGATCAAGCTGAATGTAGCAACAGAAAGAAAACTAGTGAGTGAAAAAACCTGTAAGCGAAAAAGCCAGAAAGAGAGAGAGAGAGAGAGAGAGAGAAATCTAGCAAGTGAAAGAAAGTAGCTAAAGATAAAGCTAGCGCGTGAGAACTAACAAAATGACGGAACGAAAACTAGCTAAGAAAAGAAAACTTGTGAGTGAAAGCTAACCTAGTGCGCTACCGGTACTAACTGTATAATTAAACATCGAAATCCCACACCACGATACTGCAAGCTACAGCTAAAACGCTAAGTAACGGCTAAATGCTAAATCCTTCAGCCTGGACAGAAAGCTGTCAGTCAAGCGCACTCATTAGAATATTAAGCCACGCCCACTGTGACCACTCAAATCATTCTGATTCGCGAGCCTAGCTGTTTTATCACTACGCTACATGTTCAAGTTTATTTTAAATTAATAGCTTTGCACCATTTTCCTTTTTAAAAAGAAAGTAATAATAATAATAATAATAATAATAATAATAATAATAATAATAATAATTAAAAAAAAGGTTTTGGTGCTACAAAAATAATTCATCAAAATATCCAAGTGTGATTAGCATTCCTCCTGTCCGCTAGCTTCGTTTCACCCCGTCCTGATTAGCGCTGTAAAAGTGTCCGGTTCAGCGCACGGGATCTAAAACCGCTCCCGAGGGGCTGCGGTTTGGGTCACGCGCTCACTGCGGCTCAGTCACGCAGCGTGCGTGTGTGTGTTTTGGGTTTTTAACTTTTTTTTTATTATTATTATTCTTCACGTAGACGTGAACGCACTCCGCAGCAGAGCGTCATCAGCGTCTGCGCCGACGTCGTCTCCCGTCTCCTCCCTCGGTAACAGTGTTCTATCCGTGTTCACAAGCACGGACTAGCAGGCGATGTACGGCGGGCGAGAACTCTTTTTATCGAGCTCAACACGTCCGAGATAAGATGACGTATGCCTGGTTTACTGCTTACAGGATTGAAAAGTAAATAAATAAAAGCAACATTTGAACCGAGATTCCACGCTGATGAGCTTTCGCACGATAGAATCCAACTGATCGGCTCAAACGAGTTCTCGAGGAAATCTTATGGTACGTGTCGCTCCCCTCGTTTCTTCAGTTCCCCCGTACACAACCTCAGCCGGCTAAGAATGTTCACCTCGGCATGTTCTCCACACCGGCTCGGCCGACTGAACTCGGAAATAAAACCGAGCCTCACTATAAAGCTGTCCACAAAATAAATTTAAAAAAGGAATTAGAGTTGTTTGCTTAGTGCTTCATTCATTTATTATTATTATTATTATTATTATTATTATTATTATTATGAGCAGTCTGATCAAAGAATCTTGCAGAATTAACCATTCATAATTCCCAGTATTGAGCGATGTGGAATATTAACAGAAACGCCGTTCGTTCCAGTTCTTCAGTCTCTCCAGAATTCCGCGATTTCTGCGATCGCAGAAAGCATCCCGAATTCCCGAGCTCAGGGAGCGTCGTCTTTAGATTTTATTATTCACGGGTGGAAAATAAAAAATAAATAAATAAATAAAACGCACGAACCCGGGGCAGAACTCGGGTCAAATGCAGCATCAGTCCCTGTTTACTGTTTGACGCCCAAAAACGGAAGATAACACTAACCGTGGTTTCGTCTCATCCCGTCGTTAGATACGTATAGCGACCTTAGGGCTCAAAATGGCGACGCGTGAGCGCGCGTGTGCGTAGCTAGTACGGTTAGCTTGTTAAAACACACAACCAGATTTCACGTCGATTCGTGCGCTATAGAAGTTGATTACCTGCTCGGTTTTATTAGAAGCGTTTTCAATTTCTCTCGCGTCAGGACTAAAACACAAATAATACGAAATGCTGAACGGGCCACGCCCACAGGCGACAACAGTGGAGGTGGAGTCGAGTCACTTTATTCGTACAGCACGTTTAAAAGACGAGTGCCGGATAAATCGAAGAAATGAAATAAAAAGACAAATAAATTTGTCTTTAATTTTTACAAAAACGTATAAAAAATTTTTTTTTAAAAGACAGCACCGATGCGATAAGTGTCGAGGAATCGGATATCGGAGAAAACATATCGTGGGCTAGATCAGATCCCACGACAAACAGCAAAGACTGGAGCTGGATTTTTTAAAAAAATTATTTATTTATTTATTTTAAAAGACACACGACTGTTTTTATAGTTCATTATGAATTATTATCGATGTATATTTACTTACACATGTAAGTGATTCTGTGCGAGTTCTTTTTTTTTTTTTAAACTGTGAAGTGTTTCAGTTAAATAAAAAAAACACTTTTTAAAAGAAAACAATGTAGATGATAAAAATAAAATAAAATAAAACAAAAGGTATCGCTGCATCTCATTCGCTCCACATCGACACGAAACAAATTACGAGCGACTTTTCGCTTGCTAGCGTGAACGTTGACTTCCTGGTGTGAACTCTGGGACAAAAGGTCACATTAATCCCTGTCGTGTCCCCCCTCCTCTCGCCCCCAAACCCTCCAAGGAGAACCTTCTCCAATCCCAGAGAGAGCCTCTTTAATACAGACGGCTGCTGATGTAGAGCATTAACAAGACGGCTGGGGATCAGAGGTGTGTCTGTCACTCCCCGCTGATCTGCCTCTAATCTACCTCACTGAGCTGCTCCGTCCCACTGCTCTGTGTGTGTGTGTGTGTGTGTGTGTGTGTGTGTGTGTGTAGGCTCTTTCTCTGTACGGTTACTGATACGACTCCATTAGTCTTCACGTGCTGATAGAGCGATGATATTTTGTGTCACGCAATACTGCTCGTGTAAGTAGGAGGAGCTTCTCCGAGGGGTCGTGGGTTTGATTAGAACGACTACTAATATATCTAATAACGATGGAACCGAACCGATACGGACAAATATAATCTTACCGAGTGACGTCAAGTCCTACAATCGTAATTGAACTTGTATCAAAAGTCAGTAAACAGTTTTAAAAAAAAATAAAAAAAAAAGAATAAATAAAAAGTCGATTTTTGATACAGTGGTTATTTTAAAAGCCGCTCCTGGCTCGTGTCGCGTCCCTTACGCAAATTGCGAGATGCTTCAAAAGGGCCGACGTCTTTCGGCTGCTCAAACCGTGTGAACGCGGGCATGGAAACGAACCGCTTTTCAGATGATCGCTACTATTAAAATGATTCAAATTAGTTGCTGTAGTTTAACGAATCCTTTTGAGTCTCATTCAGACAAAACAAATAACAAGCAAATAAAAATAAATGTAAAAAAAACTAAAAATCGGCCGAAAACATTTTGAGTGATATCCCTATTGAATAACTAGCTGACGTTCGCTATAGACGATTCTTATCTAATGTTGGCTAAATCAAGAAAACCCCACTCTTTTTACGCATTTTTCAGCGCTAACCCGTGGCAACTTACTTCGCCGTTAAAACGCCGAGAAGAGAACGTGTGAATTCATGGATTTCCCATGCACACGGAGCACGAAAACGTCCGTCCGTGGCTTTAGCGTTTAAAAATTAGGTGAGTGTTAGATGAGTATTCATTACAGTCACAGGTAAACGTCGGTAGTAATTACGAGCTTAAGAACGAACGCGACCGGTCGTAGCACGCCGTCGCCGAGACGTCGTTCAGGATCTTCTCCTCCATCGTGTCGTCGTTCGGCTGATCTCGGAGCCGGACCCGTCCATCGCTATCCTCCCGAATCATCAGGAGAGATCCTCGCCGATCTGAGCGCCTCCGGTCTCCTTCACGTGACCTTTCACACTCTCGTCACGTACCGCCCTTGCGCTATATACAGTCTGAGATCCGGTCCAACGTGATCGTTATCTAATAACCATCAGCTTACAGTGCGCAGGCGGGGCTCGGCCATGGGACCACATCGTCACAATATATCACAATGCATTACTCTTTCTTCTGAGTGGATCATGAGTGATACATTTTCTTGGAAAAAATAAATAAATAAAATGAATAAATAAATAAAATCTACTGAACAGAAATGCAATAAACATAAATATAGCATTTCTTCTTTTTTCCCCCCGCACTATTACCAAACTGTAATATTCTAACATATAAGTAGTATAACGCCAATATTAATTTGTGTAAATTACATTTAAAATATATATATATTTTAAATCATCGAATGTTTATATATTTTGATAAATCCTTAAAATATTTCGCCATGATATTGCGAGCCAGTTGTTTTGCATTAGGTGTGTGTGTGGTGGGGGGACAAAGCGAGAAAACAAAAGAAATGATTATTAATATGTAACATATATAAATATATATAATGATATGCAAGATATATAAATAACACGATGACGGACGAGCGCTAAAGACGTAGCTGCAATTTAATCGTGTACAGAACCTCACCCAGGTTTAGGATTAAATGACAAGTCCAACAGTTTCTAAACGCTACGGCGTACTACACAGAGTTTTACACTCGAGCTGGAGATGTTGCCTTTATGAACGCGTTTAAGTGCGCGGCAGGCTCGCGGCGTCCGTCGCCCTGGTAACCAGCTAACACGTTCGTGAAGGTGCAAAACATACAAGGCCGGCATGACAAACGTCAGACGACGGGAGTCAAAGAGTTAGCGGGTGAGATCCATCTGTAGTGCTAAGAGTGAGAGAGATCCAGGCCAGGGAACCATATTTCACACCGAACTCATGATTTACACCAGCGTGGCACGGGAACGCTTTTATATCGGCGCAAAGAGAGACAAACTCGACTCGGAATTACGGATTAAGACATGATGCTAATGCGCGCTCTCTTCACTGCCATGCTAACGCAAACTACATTACTATTTATTAGGTGAAGTTTCTGTTAAAACCTCCCCAAACTACCTCACGCTGGCCGACGACTCATGAACTACCTCGCGCTGGCCGACGACTCATGAACTACCTCACGCTGGCCGACGACTCATGAACTACCTCACGCTGGCCGACGACTCATGAACTACCTCACGCTGGCCGACGACTCATGAACTACCTCACGCTGGCCGACGACTCATGAACTACCTCACGCTGGCCGACGACTCATGAACTACCTCACGCTGGCCGACGACTCATGAACTACCTCACGCTGGCCGACGACTCATGAACTACCTCACGCTGGCCGACGACTCATGAACTACCTCACGCTGGCCGACGACTCATGAACTACCTCACGCTGGCCGACGACTCATGAACTACCTCACGCTGGCCGACGACTCATGAACTACCTCACGCTGGCCGACGACTCATGAACTACCTCACGCTGGCCGACGACTCGAACTACCTCACGCTGGCCGACGACTCGAACTACCTCACGCTGGCCGACGACTCATAAACTACCTCACGCTGGCCGACGACTCAAACTACCTCACGCTGGCCGACGACTCATAAACTACCTCACGCTAGCCGACGACTCAAACTACCTCACGCTGGCCGACGACTCATAAACTACCTTGATTTGACCAACTAGTAAACAATCTAAAATGTTTAGCTACTAGCCGACATTTACAACTAGTAATAAACTACCCAGCATTTACCATCGACTATTAAATCAGCTCCAACTTGCAATCTACTTAACATTTGCTATCTACTAGAAAACTAGCTAAATGTTTCTAATATCTACTAGCAAACTATACAATGTTTGCCACCTACAATTAAACTAGCTAGTAACTTTTGCCATCTATTAGTAATCCAGCCAAAGTTTAGTAACTAGTAGCTTTTGCCATCTATTAGTAATCTGGCCAAAGTTTAGTAGCTAGTAGCTTTTGCCATCTATTAGTAATCTGGCCAAAGTTTAGTAACTAGTAGCTTTTGCCATCTATTAGTAATCTGGCCAAAGTTTAGTAGCTAGTAGCTTTTGCCATCTACTAGTAATCTGGTCAAAGTTTAGTAGCTAGTAGCTTTTGCCATCTATTAGTAATCTGGCCAAAGTTTAGTAGCTAGTAACTCTTGCCATCTATTAGTAATCTGGTCAAAGTTTAGTAACTAGTAGCTTTTGCCATCTATTAGTAATCTGGCCAAAGTTTAGTAGCTAGTAGCTTTTGCCATCTACTAGTAATCTGGTCAAAGTTTAGTAGCTAGTAGCTTTTGCCATCTACTAGTAATCTGGTCAAAGTTTAGTAGCTAGTAGCTTTTGCCATCTATTAGTAATCTGGTCAAAGTTTAGTAGCTAGTAGCTTTTGCCATCTATTAGTAATCTGGTCAAAGTTTAGTAGCTAGTAACTTTTGCCATCTATTAGTAATCTGGTCAAAGTTTAGTAACTAGTAGCTTTTGCCATCTATTAGTAATCTGGCCAAAGTTTAGTAACTAGTAGCTTTTGCCATCTATTAGTAATCTGGCCAAAGTTTAGTAGCTAGTAACTTTTGCCATCTATTAGTAATCTGGCCAAAGTTTAGTAACTTTTGCCATCTATTAGTAATCTGGCCAAAGTTTAGTAGCTAGTAACTTTTGCCATCTATTAGTAATCTGGCCAAAGTTTAGTAACTTTTGCCATCTATTAGTAATCTGGCCAAAGTTTAGTAGCTAGTAGCTTTTGCCATCTATTAGTAATCTGGTCAAAGTTTAGTAGCTAGTAACTTTTGACATCTATTAGTAATCTGGTCAAAGTTTAGTAGCTAGTAACTTTTGACATCTATCAGTAATCTAGCCAAAGTTTGATACTAGGTAAACCATCTTAAATTTGTTTTCGACTAATAACCTAGCTCATATTTGCACAAACTAGCTTGCATTTGCAAACTACTGGTAATCTACCCTATATTTGCTGACAACCTATAACCCAGCACGAATTTGCTATTTACTAGTAGAATCGCTAAACTTTTAATGATTTATGAATTTTAATCTATTAAACTACTTAACAATTGTCAACTACTAGTAAACAAGGTAACATCTGCTCTCATCCAGTAAGCCACCCAACTTGCTAATACCAGTAAAAGTACCTCGTATTTGCTATCTAATTACTAACATTTTTCTAACGTTTACTAGAAACTAACTACCTAACTTGTTCTATCTGCTAGTAAACGACCTGAATTTTGCAACTTTTGACTGTTATCACTTACACGACTAAACACAACAGTTTGATTGAAACAGACTGAATTTGAGTTTCATTATTTGAACAAAATTCTACATAAGAAATTGTGGATAAAAAAAAGGATATATCGAAGATATTTAAGCGTCCCTATGACGAAACTACACAAGAAGCTCGTTATGGCCGCGTGTCTCCAGGACCCAAGTGTGAGAACCGAGGCTTATGGGTAATATAAATAAGAAGTTCAGAGTGCGGCTGAAGTGCTTTCCTGTGCGGCGCTGATTACGTCTGGCCTAGTTTCAAGATTAAAAAAAAACAACAACAAAAAAAAGAATAATAATAGGGGAAGCAAACAAAGCAATGTTCTACTGAAAGCAATCTGAAAAAAAACCCCCCAAAAAAACCGTACAATTAAAGGAACGATAATTAATTCATTTATATCGAGTAACGCGTTAACAATTGCAAGCTAAAAATCTTTCAAATATATATTTGGAATTTGAAACGATTTATTTCTAAAACTGCTACTAAATTAATTTTAGTTGTTTTCAATAGTTTAAGTATCTTTTTTTTTTTTTAAACGAAAATGTATACGAGTGTTAATTAAACAATTTTTACTGCAGCTACTTGGCTGATGATGACGCACTGAATAAAAATAAGAAGACGTCATGGTTAAAAAGAAAAAAAGAGTAAATAATTGAGGGTATGAGTGCGGTGTCCTCATTAACTGAAGACGCTCTGGTTTATTTCTCGCTGCTGAAAAAGCCTTTAGGTTCAGCTGAAGTGAGAAATGCACCACTGCCTTCTGCTTTCAGCCTCGCTCCGGCACCGAGCGCTTGGGTCCAACGAGTTTCCCCATAACCCCCCCCACCCCGCCCCCCTTAGAGTCAGTTTATAAAGAGGTAAAGTCCATAAAACTGAGCGCCAGTACATTGGGATTAAGTATCACTAAAATACTGAGGTAATAAAAACAGCAGCTCTGCTCACACGTGAGAACATTTCTAACCGCACCTGACAAACTTCAGGCTTTAAAGCGAAAGCAAGCTCGTGGACCTTTAACCTTATGAGCTGTATTTACTTTTCCGACATCTTATCTGAAGGTACCGTGGCTGAAACACGCTGTGAAGGAGTGCGTACAGTGACGGTCTCGAATTTCCCGAAACGCTAACGTAGAGTGACGGGTGGATCAGCGCAGGAATCCGTCCACAAACACGCCGAACGGATGAAAAAAAGATACCGACTGCCAGGTTTAAAGGAGAAGAGAGGAAAAAAAAAAAACTTGAAGAGAACGAAGAAACGAAGCAACCTCTGTAGATTAATACTCTCAAAACGAGAAATAAGTGAATTAAATGATTTTTTAAAAAAGCACATTGTTACACACTAATATTACAAGTAAACAAACTCTATCTGATAGTAAACAAGCTCGCGTTCTCCATGTACTAATAAACTAGCTTTCTTCCAGTAAACTACCTAATATATGCTAACGACTAGTAAACTAGCTCACGTTTACGGGCTACTAGTACCAGTTCACATTTAATAACTACCAGTAAACAACCCACATGCTCTACCTGTTAATAAATTGGATTGCATTTCTTAACTGTTAGAAAACTAGCTTCCATTTGCCGTGTACTAGTAAACTACCTCATGTTTTATATAATCTATTAGTAAACTAGCATCCATTTGCTGTGTACTAGTAAACTACCTCATGTTTTATTTAATCTATTAGAAAACTAGCTTCCATTTGCTGTGTTCTAGTAAACTACCTCATGTTTTATATAATCTATTAGTGAACTAGCTTCCATTTGCTCTGTACTAGTAAACTACCTCATGTTTTATTTAATCTATTAGTGAACTAGCTTCCATTTGCTGTGTTCTAGTAAACTACCTCATGTTTTTTTAATCTATTAGTAAACTAGCTTCCATTTGCTCTGTACTAGTAAACTACCTCATGTTTTCTTTAATCTATTAGTAAACTAGCTTCCATTTGCTGTGTTCTAGTAAACTACCTCATGTTTTTTTAATCTATTAGTAAACTAGCTTCCATTTGCTCTGTACTAGTAAACTACCTCATGTTTTCTTTAATCTATTAGTAAACTAGCTTCCATTTGCTGTGTACTAGTAAACTACCTCATGTTTTATATAATCTATTAGTAAACTAGCTTCCATTTGCTGTGTACTAGTAAACTACCTCATGTTTTATATAATCTATTAGTAAACTAGCTTCCATTTGCCGTGTACTAATAAACTACCTCATGTTTTATATAATCTATTAGTAAACCATTTACTAACTACTAGCAAAGCAGCTTGCAACTGCGATCTACTAGTAAACTACTAACCGTTTTCTAGTAGTACACTAAATTCACACTTGATAGACAGGATCTCATTTGCTATCTACTTATAAACTAGCCAACATCTGCTATCTACTAGTAAACGAACACGTCGATCATCAACTACAAAACTACTATTTGATATCTACTAGCTAGCAAACTGGCAAACTTTACCTATCGACCAGTAAATCAGTTTGCATTTCCTAGTGAAACTAGCTTGTTTTTGCTAACTATTAACAAACGTTTGCTAACATACTTGCAAACTAGCTCGCGTTCGTCGTCATCTACTTGTTAACTAATAAAAATGATATTTAGCGAGGAACTTTAAGTGCACTAGCTTAGCACACAGGTTCTCTCGAATAATTCGCTTACTAAATTTAGCTTCACGTTAAAAAAAAAAAAAAAAAAAAAAAAAGCTAATCCGTTTAGTGAATCAGACATTATTTAATTTTTTTTATTTTTTTCAAATCACGTTTTTGAGTGGAAGGCAACCCTGTCACTATCCAGCACTCTAATGACTCCTTAGTCATCATTATTATTTTTATTAGCGATGTTAGCATGTTTGTTTGTTTTTTTTTTACTGAAGTGATGTATGAGGGAGGACAGTTACGTCGCTCTTTCAGAGTACGCAGGGCAGAAGCAATGGTGTGTCTCCGTCCGGCCTTTTATATTTTTTTCCCCTCGCAAACATGCCCGGCATGCCGAAGGAGCCAGCGTACATTCCACACGTTCCTCAGAGACAGGACGGAGAGGAGGGACGGGGGGTATTTCCGGTAGTTTCTGTCAGAAAGACGTGAGACGAGATAGGCGGAGGGGAGGGAAAATAAAAAGAAGTGCTTTCTCTAAATGGTTACTGAATGCGTGTGTTGAAGAAAAGAGAAAGCGAGTGTGTGTGTGTGTGTGTGTGTGTGTGTGGTGCTTGTTGGCGGGGGGATGGGGAGAAACTGTGAGGAGTGTATGAGAGAGCAACACACACACACACACACACACACACACACACACACACATTCTGTCAGTAAGAATCTGACTAACCGGCACGCCGGAAGGCCAATAACTCAGGTGACCTGTTCTTAATCTGAATCACACTGCAGGCGCATTAGCCGCCTCAGCTAGCATGCTTAACCTGCAGCGCACTGCATGACTCACTCGCGTACTGACGATAAAAACCAACGTGTGACACAGCAGTTTACCATACGATTCACCACAACTAAAGCCCACCGAACAGTAACTAAACACTTAAACGCTCCACCCTACCCCACTTCACACGTACCAGTCGTGAAACTAGCGGAAAGCCGATTAGCGCGGAGACGACAGCGGCTGAAACGCGTCACGTTTAAACTGCGCCCAAACAAAATAACAAGCCTTGTTTCACTTCGAAATGCTCAAACACGGCAGCCCGCGGTGAATAATTAGCTTACGTTGGTACTTTGACAAAGTTCTTAACAAGTCTTTTGCTAAAATGTTAGCAGTACTTCTTGTCGGGATTAATGTCCCAGTTGTCCCATAATGTAGCTAGCTAGCTAACATTGGCGTATATAGTAGCAATCGCTCCTGTTGTGAGGTTTTTTTTGTTTTTTTTTTTTACTTTCGAAGCTAAAGCATAGCTACCAATACGTTGATACATATTAAACAACACACTAAATCAGTGCTCAATTTAATCAGGCGTTTGATTTAGCTTTACGCTAGCTTCGTTGGCAGGTTAGCAGTGCAAGCTAGCTGGACGTGTGCCGTACACCCAGCAGAAGCGCGGACGATTTTTTCCACTTACTTTCGAGTTTGGATATGACAGATGAAAGCAAAGTTATGGGTTTTCTTCCGTTTTTATGCATCAGATGCGAGCGAGGAAAGAAAGAAGAAACGCCGGATCGCGTGCTCACCGTAGGGAGGAATCATCTGAGAGAGCCAATCGTTTTGCTTCAACGTGTTGTAGCTAATTTGCATAGAATGGAGACAAATCTCAATTCAAATCGAATGCCTGTGGTGTCGCAGTCGCCAGTGGGAACGTAGGGTTAAACGCGTTCTACCGACACTTGGCGCTACTTTTTAATCGCTTATATGTATCGAATTTGTATCTTTTATTAATTCTTTCATATGTTCTTTTATTTTGCATTTAGCTAGGTCAAACACATTTCCAGTATGTGTGAAATGTGCTAGAGAAATAAACCAGCCTTGGCTGTACGGACACAATTATTAGAGGTTAGGTTGAAAACAATTTGTAGCCCACAACCCACCATCGCTGCCGCCAACTCTCTCTCTCACCCCATCCGTATTCACACCATCGCTGCTGTCCCCAGCTGAGTGAATGAAAGCACTTCCTGCCGCTCTCTTGCTCTCTAATGCAGTGGATCTCGCTGAGACAGTAGCACATCACTTGCCAAGAACAACGAGGCTGCGCTGCATCCGAATGAGCCGAGAGAGAGAGAGAGACACCGTTTAACGAGCATGCACCCCCCCCCCAGCACCCGTTTAGGGCCCCTCCGTCCATTCCAGGCTCGGCACATTCAATGGCGTGATAATAGAGTGAGAGCCGGAACACGGCCTCCATCCAAGCACTATAAGTCGGCCACTGCGTCTTTGTGGCCGTGTCATGAGCGTCCGTGGGAGCAGAACGCACTGCCATGTTTTGTTACTCACGATGAGAAACCAATGAGAGGAGAGAGAGCGAGAGAGAGCAAAGGAAGTTAGTATGTGAGAATGAGAGAGAGAGTGAGAGAGAGAGGTGTCTGAAATAAATAAACAAGTTTGCACTGAATGCCACTGCTCACTGGCTATTTACAGTTGAAAATTATTCTAACCCCATTGCAAATCGGGTTTACTGTCAAAATTTCAGACTTCCAGCTGTTTGCGATGAACAAAATCAAACAAAAGCGATTGAAATAGTTCAACACAACAAATGCTTCAAGCGGTTTCACCAAATTCAACTGAAAATGATTTCTCCAGTTTCGAAATTATTCACCCCCCTTCATGGCGAGAATCTTTCCTACTTAGTAGAGCACCTTTTGCTGTTATGACCTGCTGTAAACGAGATGCAGATCTTCTGGCAGCGTTCCTGAGGAATCTTATCCTGTTCCTCATGAGCAATGGCCTCCAGTTCAGTAATATTCCTGGGTTTGCGTGCTGCAACCGCCTTCTTCAAATCCCACCAGAGATTTTCTATGGGGTTCAAGTCAGGTGACTGGGACGGCCCGGTAGAATCTTCCAGGACTTCTTCTGCAACCAGGCCTTGGTGGAATTTGAGGTATGTTTGGGATCATTGTCCTGTTGGAAGGTCCCATGATGCCCAAGCTTCAACTTCCTCACAGACGGCATGATGTTTTCTCCTAGGATTTTCTGATACTTCAGTGAATCCATCTCGCCTTCCAGACGCTGCAGGTTTCCAATGCCAGAGGATGCAAAGCAGCCCCAGAGCATCACCGAGCCTCCACCATGCTCGACTGTGGACAGAGTGTTCTTTCTTCATTATTCTTCCTCCAGACATACCGCTGATCCATCGTGCTGAAAAGTTCCAGTTTTGCTCCATCGCTCCACAGAACACAATCCCAAAACTTCTCTGGCTTATTTATATGATACTGAGCGACTTTTCTTGTGCTTTTCGGTCAGTAGTCCGAATGTCTTGGAGTTCTGGCATGGAAACCTTCTGCATTTAGTACACGCCTTACTGTGCTCACTGAAACCTCAGTGTCTGATGCCACCAAGTCTTTCTGCAGGTCTTTTGCAGTCACTCGAGGGTTTTTCATAACCTGCCTTCTCAGAAATCTGCTCGCAGCCATCGATAGCTTCCTTTTTCTGCCCCATCACGATATTTTATAACTTTTCTGCCCCTAGCCAGTTCAGGTATTTCATGCGTTCCAGCTCAAGCGCACCTGCTGCAACTAATGAAGCCCTTGATTAGTACACCTGTTTTGTATATTTGTGCTGTTGTGAGGGATTCTATTCAGGGGGGTGAATAATTTTGAGACGGGAGAAGTCATTATAAGTTGCATTTTCAGTTGAATTTGGGGGAAACCACTTGCAGCATTCGTTGTGTCAAACTATTTCAATGGCTTTTGTTTGATTTGTTCATCGCAGACAGCTGAAAGTCTGTACATTTTGACAATAAACCTGATTTGCAATGGGGTTGAATAATTGTGATTGCAACTGTATGTGTGTGCAGCCCCAGGAGCCTGAGCACGGTGGACCATGTGTTCATGGACATGGTTAAATATTTACGCACACATTAGCAGCTGCACAGATCTGATGCTCGAGGGCGACTCGAAGCTCGAATCTAATCACCGGCCGTTTTTAGATCTGCCTTGTAATGTCATAATAACGGGACCTCGTTTTTTTTTTTTTTTTACGTGTGTGAACAAATCACTGCCATCGTTAGAACTGCCTATGTGACATCATCATAAAGGGACCCAAGTCCCCCCCAAGTCACGTCAACACGTGAACGTATATTCATCCGAGCGAAACTTGTTGCAACATCAGTTGTGACATCACAACACGAGTCTAAACAAACCGTCAAGCTTAGGTCTGCCTTTGTGACGTCATCAAAGAGGGACCTTGTTTGTTTGCACGCTTCTTGTACGGTCACGACAATTCATCAAAGCAAAACATCACTCGTGACATCACAATACAAGATCCTAAAAACAAGCCTGCATTCCTTTCCATGCAGCAACTATTTAAAAATATATATATATATATATATATATATATATATATATATATATATATATATATATATATATATATATATATATATATATCAAGAAATAAATGAGCGAAGACGTAACTGCTTGATTCATCGCTACGTACTGTCTATATTTACGTCACGAACCTTTATATCGAAAACGGATAATAATCGATTATGAACATCGCCGTCAACGATTCTCGTTATTGATTAGTTGGTCTGCGTCGCGTTTACTCATCACGTTACCTCTCTTCCGAAAACACGCCTCGTCGTGTCCCAAATGACGTACTGTACACTTACACTATGCGCTGTGTACTCTACCGTCTAGCGTGTGGATTTTAGAAATGTAATATCATTTCAAATATATCACTAGTGGGTTTTTTTACTAACTGGAAGTATAAGCCGCTTCCTAGTCGACAGTGTATGATGTCATACGCACGTAACGTGACTCCGCTAGCTTCAGCCTAATACCCAGAGACCCCGACAATGCCTTACTTCAGTTTACTGTTTATGTCAACGTTACCCTTTATAAAAAGTAATGCAGAAATACTATTATATAATATAAAATTAACAGAATTAAACTACAGTCCTAAATTAAGTATAAATATTCTGGTGTGTGTGTGTGTGTGTATATGTTTGTATTTGGACAAACAGTTGTGTAAAGTTTTAGTCTGAAGTTTATATTTGTAACACTCAGTTTGTGGATTTTATTTTAAATAAATGAAAAAAAAAAAATATATATATATATATATAGTACTAATACATTGCCCCGCCCCTCCATCCGATTAATCAAATAAATAAATAAATAAATAAATAAATAAATAAATAATCGCCCGACTAATTGATTATGAAAATAATCGTTAGTTGAAGCCCTAGTTGTCACACTTATTGTTTCGTAAGACCCGACTTTTACGGGCCAAAACGTTTTCCTGGTCGAGTCACCGGTTGTGGTTGTGAACGTGAACCCCAGTGTAGAAGAGTTCTCCGTACCGGATGCGGAAGATCAGATCGGATCCGATCCACGTCCGAGATTGTGATAAATACTGTCGAGTTACCGCTAGTTACACACGCTAGCCTGGATAGATGCTATACTGTCCAGTGTACTGTACTTTTCAAGCAGATTTCTTCATGTTAGTTGTGTTTAGTCGTTACGAGTCAAACTTTCTCGCTCCAACACAAACTGTCCTAGATATAATAAACTCGAACACGTCTGTATCTCTTAAAAAAAACAAAAAACACAGCAGCAGCAACAACAACAAAAAAAAGAGATGATTTCTGAAGATGACTCAGCGGTCTATAAACATATCTGATCTATGCAAGTCGCTGAATTGACATGACTGGTTTCTTTATGCAAAGCAAGGCCTTCTCAAACTTCCTGCGCTGTAAATTAAGCCCCACTAACCCCTTCCCGACACGTTCACGTCACCAACCTAATCCAATTCCGGCCTATTTAACCGAGCCGTTTTGATTCCCGAGGTTCGCTCTGGAGCTGGAGGTTTTGGAGTTCTCGAGGTTTTGGAAGTCTAACAGGCGATTGTGACCGGGTTGTGCTTTTCCGCCACTGTAACGGACGGTTAAAGATCCGGTTCCCTGCGTATTCGATCGCAGAAACGAACTCGAAGTGGTTCATAATTACCGCAGATCTGTGTCACGTCCACAAAGCCGTCTTCGATTCGCGTGCGTCGAACACGGGTGCAGCTACAAGGTCATTTACCGACAAACATCGCCGTGAAAGAGCGCGCAGAACTTGTTCATGCGATTACGATTTCTCGCCAATTCACCTAGTTTTCCGCAAAATAAAAGCATGACAAACTCGAATTTTTTTTTTTTTTTTAAAGCTGTAGAAAAATGGAGCGTTTTTGGCTGCAACGATGGCAAAAAAAAATCCCCGAAATCCTGTATGGACTGATTTAGTGTAAAATTGTGTCACAATACGCTTTCAGAGATATCTTTCCTAACAGGAAGCGGAGGATGCGCTAGTTTTTTTGCATTAATATTACATTTTTTTCAACATAAAAAGTATTCATATATTAATTATGCCTTATTTACTCCTTATTAATTATAAAAACAAATCTATTATTAATATTATTATTAACAATAACATTTATTTGAATGAAGTTTGTGATCAAATCTATATCTATACGTATCGTAGAAATAAATCTCTCCCACAACCGCGATATGATATTTCTGTCATATTGTTCCAGCCCTATTATAAAGTTTCAGGTTATGGTTCTCGTTACTTCTCCGGCCGTTTCTCAAGTGTGTATGAGTAAAGGTTGGGACAAAAGTTGTCAAACAACAACAACAACGCAACGTGACACTGTTTACGGCTGTGACTAATCCACCTCCTTAAATCTTCCACATCTTTTTACATAGAATCAAGCTACTAGAGCAGGGGTGTCAAACTCCACACACACACACACACACACACACACACCCCACATCTGGCGTGAGCTCTAATCCGGCTCACGAATGAATATAGAATCTGTGCTCTCAAGTAAAACCGTCTTGCGGAGTGTGATTGAATTGAAACAGCCGTTGGGGGGGGGGGGGGGGGGGGGCAAATACTTTAGACAGAATAAAACATGAGCTACAATCACTAATCAAAACGATACAAAAGGAAAGTGACCTATAAGGTGACCTGGCCACTAATCCAACGTTCACACCGGCAGGCGACAAGTTGCTTTGGATGTAGTCGCTTGTGGGCGTGGCCTATCCAGAGATGAGAAACGATAGTAGCTAGCTACAGATAGCTAAAACCAACCCAAATACCGCTTGATTTAGGGGTTACATGCTTCGATCTCTGGCGCAAAACATTTCTGCGACTTCTTTCCAAACGTACATTTGTATTTTTCGTAACGTCTCTATACACGTTTAATGAGAGATCGTGTACGACATCATGGGTCTAAGCATTTCTTCCGAACGCCAAATCGTGTACGTGGGAACCGCAGGAACATCGGACTACCCGCGCCACAGGACGGGTCCGAGGAACCCCTCGAGCGACTCGCTCGGATTCGTCGCTTCTGTGTCGTAAAGAATTTGGAAGTGAACGGGCGGAAGTCGTTTTGTCGCTTGCTGGTGTGAACGTAGGGTGTGTGTTAGGAAATGAACCAGACACTTCGAGTCTGAGGCGTGAAGGGGTAAAGCGGGACGTTACCTGCGTAGAAGCGCAGCAGGGACCCTAACTCCGTGTTCATGCCTTCCTCCTGGATGCGCAATGGATCCTTGAAGCCGAGCTTGAACAGGAAGTCGTTCTGCAGCTGCAGCGGTCGTTCGTCCGGGCCGAGCCGACGTGCCGCCTCCCCGTGCAGCTGCACGTACAGCGCCGGAGACGTGTCGAGCTCGGACGCAGAGCCGACCCGGGACCGGGATACCGGGGACGCGGGAAGGTCGGGCTCGTCGCCGAGCTTCGATACGGAATCCGACGTCAGGCTCATTTGCTCGGTTCGGTCCTTAACGTCGTCGGTAAAGTTATCCAGATCTGGCAGGACGGCGTCGGCGGTGCTGCTCGGAGGTCCGTCCAGTTCAAGCTCGTCCGAGGAGCTGCCGTACGTATCGAGACCCTCTGCGGCGCTGTCAAACGTCGGATTCAGCGCCGACGCGTCCGTCCCCAACACCATGTCGTCGCTCAGGGAGTCCCGGTGCTCGCCGAGTTTAGAGCTGAGCTCGTCGTCCGAGACGGAGTTTCGTCCACGGCCGCCCGGGCACTCGTCGTCGCCCTCGTCGTCCTCGTCGTCGTCATTCGGCGTGCGCGTACTGTCCAGACCGTCGGAGTCCGGACGTGGTGAAAACAGTACCGCATCAGGAACCGTCTGGAGCAATAAGAGTCTCAACCTGTCGCCCGGTTCCGACCCGATATCCCCGACGACGTCCTGTCGGCTGCGACAGTTCCCGTTAACGTCGGTGGTCGGGTGAGTTCTGGCCCCGATGCGCACCACGGAGGCGGTTTTGCAGCCCAGCTGGTTCAGACGGAGGGCGATCTCCGACGCCGTGGTCTCCAGCGTGCACAGGACGGGCCTCGGTGGGCTGGAGGGCGCGAGCTTGTCGTGGACATGGACAGACCCGCGGTGCAGGTCGGCGCGGATCCACTGACGGTCGGCCGGTTGGAGCTGCGCGTTCTGCCGACGTTTCAGCAGCGTCTTGCGGTCCAGTGTGGAGGAGGAGGAGGAAGGCGGAACCGATACAGAGACCGGGTTCATTTTCCCGGTAGCGGCCGAGGCGGAGAGGTTCCTCTTCAGCCGCCGCCTTTTTAACAGCAACGAGTTGGAGTTTCCTGTAAATCCCCGGCCGCTTTTTGAGGTTTTCACCGCCGCTTTGCTGCTCATGTTTAATCCCGCGGCGGGCTGCGCGCACCGGTTCCCGTTAAGGACGTCTATCCGTGGCGGAGCTGTCGCCTGTGCGCCGCCGCCATCACCGACTCCGGTTCTCAGGGCCACCGAGACCGGGGTGGGACTTTTCAACTTGTTATCTAAAGCGGATTTCCAAGAGTTTCCCTCCGCGAACCTCGCGCTTTCCATCTTCCGTGAAGAAACGGTGATCCAGCCCGAGTCGTGTTCCGTCTCAGCCTATCTGCGCCGTGTAAAGATGGACACGGTAGCAGTCCGCCGTCTGAGCGGCGCAGTCAGCCCGCCGGACATCGAGTCGAACGCACGTCGGTCGGTTCCCGTCGGTAAAATGTCTTCGCGTGCCTGTCAAACCTAACGGGCAGAAGGAAGCTTGAGCAGCGGTGCGGGAAGGCGGAGACGCCACTACGCGTCTCATTTACGCAGAAATGTACACCAGCTACGCAGCTATGTGTGCGCAACATGAAAGTCGCCCGACCTCTTTACGCAAATCTACAGTTACATATTCATGAGGCATGAGGCGACGCCGACAAAATGGCGCCCATCGCCTACGCTTGGGAAATGTAGTGGGGAAATGCTGTTCTCTGTGAGCTCAATTAGCGGCTGGGTTCGCGTGTGCGGACTATATTTCCCATGAGGCGTTGCGAGCAGCCAATGGCGGCCGTTGTTTTGGAATGTCGCAACTGTCCATTTGCAAAGGCGTAGTGGCTGTTTCCTCCTTTTTTTTTTTTAAAGTTTATGTGTGCATTTATATATATATATATATATATAAAAAAAAATATGACGAACCGCAAATGAACTAGCCATAAGTATATTTTTTCTTTTTTTCTTTCTATGTTCTCGCATATACATTATTGTTTTTGTTTTGTTTTTTATTTGTTTGTTTAAGCAGTTGCTTCCATGAACATCTTTACAGTGAGGGGAGTGAAACTAGATTCGCCATTTTGAAAACTTCCCCTAATGTCACTCCGCTTTCGCGACACTAGTATTTTAATCCTACCTGCTTTGCTTATACGTAAGTCCCGCCTCCTGATTCAGGGTTGGTCAATATGGGCACGCCTTCTGCGCTCAAGGTCATACGCACAAGTTTCCTCCAATCAGCGACTTACGGTCGGAATACAGGTAGGACGAAAACTAATGGCGCGATAACAAACTGTGGACTTCCGCCATCTAGTGCTGTGTTTTAGTCAGTGACCGAACCAAAATAATCATTTAGCGTTAACCACGATAATGTTGAAGAAGGCGTCGTCTTTGGGGATGATTGTCCGGTGTTAGTCATGTTAATGTCGGTTTTAAACAGTAATCCCCTGGGGCTTTTCCTGGTTTGGGGAAATCCTGCTCGTTTCAGTGAGTCAGAACATTTGATTGGGTTCATCAAACAGAGTCGATTCTTTTGGATCCCAGACGGCTCATTGCCATTCTCAGTCCTGTTGTGTCTGTTTCGTTCTGAAGATTTATTTACATTTATCTAGAATGAATAAATAGATGAGTAATGTCACTGCCTGTGACTAAAAGTGTCGACTCACATCTGAACGTGAAACAAAACAAAATAAAAATCTCTTTTACTGCTGAAGAGTCGACTTAAAGAGCCGACTCACACCTGAACATGGTATAAGGCAAAGTAAAAATCACTTTTCTTGCTGAAGAGTCGATTCAAAGAGCCGACTCACACCTGAACGTGGGATAAAGCTAAATAATAATAATAAAAAAAAACACTTTTATTGCTGAAGAGTCGACTCAAACAGCCGACTCACACCTGAAAGTGGGATAAAGCAAAATAAAAATCACTTTTATTGCTGAAGAACTGACCCGTTCTCAAACAACACTAGTTGTCAGGCTGCGAGTCAAACAAGGCTTAAACGAGGTTTAAAAGGCAGAGAAAGTTTTCCTCCTCTATGTAAAAGAGTTGTAGTTTTTTTTTTTTTTTTTCTTGTCTATGTTCAGCTAAACATAAGTTTTACAGAACAGCTGAATATTGGACAGGTAAAGTCAAGTGAAGGAAAATGTGTTCCAGTTAATTGGTTTTGTTCCCTTTATAGATTGCAATCAAATAAAAACAAATTAAAAACAATCCACAAATAAAGTATTTCTAGCAACACGTTCATTGTTTTATTCCTCACGACTTCCATACGCTGGCGGTTATGAAGACTTAATTCTAAAATGTTATGCGTGTTCTGTTGCTACATGAATCAACTTGTTTCTATTCAGTGAAATCGCAGCATTAGTGCTAATAAATAAAGTCGAGGCCGAGTCACGTTTTGGTCATTTTGTTTTATTTAATGGAGATAAAGCAGTCCCTAGCATACTGGAAGCTGAAACATCTCCCAGAGTTCTCTCTCACTCTATCTCACTCACACACACACACACACGGGGGAAAAAGCAAAATTAAAACACACACACACACACACACACACACAAAAAAAAAAAAAAAAACCCAATACTTTTATTGCTGAATTCACATTCCTGCAGGTCCAACAGGTCGAGTCGGGGTTTTAATGTGTCACGGTGAGAAAAGATGTTTACTTTTATGGCCAAATCTGGATTTTTTGTTTGTTTGTTTATTTTTACTCTTTTTTGTACAGACAGTCGTGGGCTGTGTTACACACTGCTCTGCACCTTGAAGGAATCTGACACGTTATCAGCTCGAGTGAAATTTGGTGATTTAAATCACAAACGTCGACATCAGGAGTGTTATTAATCAGTTAAAAAATCTATTGAATCAATAAACAAAATAATTCTTTCACGCTTTTTTTTTTTTGTTTGATTAGTTTTGGCACCTTTATGTAATTTTTTTTTATTTTCAATTTTTTTTATTTATTTATTTATTTTATTTTTTTTTAGAAGTGTGCAAGTTCAAGAACCCTAAAGAGTTGCTTGCTTTGTCCATTAAAAAAGGTCTACGAACCCTACAACAGAGGATCTCTCCTTCTCCGAAGTGAACCCTTAAGCTCCCAAGGAACCCTTGAGGAACCCACCCTAAAAGCACTCCAGAGTGCTTCCTCAAGAGATCTTTGGATAGTTCGATTCTGATCTTCCTGGACGAGTTCAACTTGGATCTCATTCACTCATCTTTAGTACGCGCCGGGGTCGTGTGAATCCGGAGCCAATCCCGGGAACGCTGGGTACGAGGTAGGAGAATTCACCCCTGATGGGACGCCAGGATACGCACGCTTCAGGAGAACCTCGAGGAAGTTCACGGGAACGCAGGGAGGGAGAACATGCCAAACTCGAGCTCCAGGGAAAAACCTTTCTTTATAGGCCACGTTCCAGAGAACGATCTCAGCAAGTGAATATATCTTCAATATGGGCAGATTTCTCTCATTTATTATTATGAGATCCCTGATGAAAACAAACAAACTAAACAAAACAAAACAAACAATAGAAACCCGCAGAATATGGTGTTCATGGAAACTCTAATGGTCCCTGTGGGTCTCTACTGGTAATCCGTTGCCTTCGACTGGTGGTATGTTATGTTTAATGGATACCATTAAGTACCGGTAGTGGTTGTAATGGTTTGTAATGGTATGTGTAGTGGAAATCATTTCAGTTTCTGTGATGGTTTCTATTGTTTTTTTATGTGTGTGTGTGTGTGTGTGGGGGGGGGGGGTGATCTAATAGGAAGCGCTTGATAAATATGACTATATTCAAGATAGTTTCACTTGCTAAGATGTTTGTTTGTTTTGGCACTGTAGAACTTTTAAGCATTTCCGCTAAAGATGGACAAATCGACGAACCCTTTAAGGCGCTAGAGAGAAGCTTTTCTCCTAAACTTCTTAAAAAAATAAACAAGATGGCGGAGGACGTAGTTCCCCAGAACGCCTGCTGATAAACGAGTAGCTGTTTTCCACCACAGCGACCTTTCCGCATGATTAAATCTTTTACCCCCCCCCCTCTTCTTTTTGCTCAAAACGTTTAAAGATAAGTTAATAAGTCAAATGTTCTTTTGGGAAACCGAGAGGGTTCTTCATTCGGCATCAGTACAGATGCAGGGATTTCATTTTATTTGATTGATTTATTTATTTTTAAGTTAGAACGAAAAGGATGTGGGAGTGCAAACTTTCGCACGCAGCTGTAAATGTTTGCTGCGCTTGACCTGCAGTGACCTTCCGTTACAAAGCCATGTTCTTACACGTGTGAAACTACACGTGCCGAACGTTCCGGTCTGTTTTTCAGTTTTATACAATTTTCATAGAAACGCTGGTAGAAAAATCATGAGCGCAGTCAGTATCGTTTCCCATGATAGAATCAGTGGTGATGAAGGTGGCCAGGTTAATCGCAATCCCTCAAAACAAAAACAAAAAAAGTCTCAGTAATTCATTACGTCGTGTCGGGTGATGCATGCTAATTATATGCTAATGAGACCGGGACATAATTCACGGCTTCACCTTTGAAGAGTAAATCGGAGCGGTTGGAGACGAGTGACGAGGCGGCCGTGCGTCGCGTCGCGGCTACGCGGTTTACCAAACTCGCATCCGGGAAAAACACGACAGTTTCGGAGTCTGAGAGAAGGATTATTCCTGACCTGATGGTGATGGAAATGTAGCATTCACGTCTGTGTTCATGCAGTTTATATGTATGACCGCGATTAACATCCTATAAAAAAAAAAAAATTAACAAAATAAAAAAAAATAAATCAATCATATACTATCATTCGAATTCCAGATAAAACGTTCCAAGTTATAGAAATGATTAAAAAATAAAAGTAACACATAGAATATTGGCCTTCAAAGAAGTGGTTTAGTCCATTCTACACGTTACAGCGATGGGTTGGTTTTGTTTTTTTTTTTTTGTTTTTGTTTTTTTTAAAACAAGATTACTGCAGATATTTAAACAGGTGCATCATGACATTTCTCTACAGGCATTAAAAATATTGCTCAGTCTGATCAGCTTTAGAAATCAAAAGTAAAGTCAGGTTAAACGTGGGAGAAGATTCTGCATCTGGCGCACGTACGCGACTCGACGATCCTACGTCGTCGACGACGATCGTAATCCTAGAAGCAGATGTGTGGTTCCATTGGCCAAAAAACAAAAAAACAAAAACAAAAAAAAAAACACATTAATAAATAATTTAATAAAAATCCCTGGGCTTCGAACTGAGATTTGGGTTGAGCTTTAAGAAGAAAAAAAATTTTTAAAAAAAGAAAAAAAAAAAAAAAAAAAAAAAAAAGGAAGAAACAAAAATTAACGAAAAAAAAGGCAGCCTTATAATTAAATAAAATTATAATAAATAATGATTTAAAAAGAAACTGACGCACAAACAGCGAAAAAAAAACAAACAAACAAACGAAAAAAAAAAAAGGGACACTTTTCATATATAATCATATACATATCTGCATCCTCCAACCGCTCCCCAAGCAAGCCCTTCCTTATTTAAATAAAAGGTTTTCCATTCCTTATTTGTATAATAATGCATTTTACACGTTTAAAATATTCTACTCAATAATCCGGTATAAACATAAATGTACACGTGGCGAGAGCACAAAGCGCCGTCCGAGCTCCGCCGCTCACAGTTTACTGCAGAGGTCCTTAGAGTCTGTACAGTGTGAGAGCGTGCGTGTGTAAGTGTATAATGATGCTGGCCAGCAGAGGGCGCCAGAGAAACGATGAGCAAAACACGTATTCACATATTGCACATGAAATCGTTCGGTCTGAGCCGGAGCAGGTCCGGCGCCACCTTCTGACCGTCCAGGAGAAGACATGAACAGTGAGTGGAGCGTGTGGATGGAAAAGAGAAAGAAAAAGGAAAAAAAAAACAAAAAGTGAATCAGAAAGAAAGAAAGGAAAAAGAAAAATTTGACGCGTCAATGCATGAAAAGCCATTTCCAGGGCTCTTCATGGCAAAAACACGCACGTTTTACCACCACGTGGACGTGTGTATATGTTTTTTTTTTTTTCCTTTTTCAGGCTGGTGAGGTTTAGGGCGACGTCCTGGGTTTTGTAAAAGGCATAAAATATTTGCCCCCTCCCTCTCAAGGACTTGGCTTTTAGTGTGATTTCGTGCACCATCGATCTGACCAGCACCTGTGGTCCGGTCCAGTCCGGTCCACGCTCGTCTACGGCCTGTGAAACCTGCAGATAAATAAATCAGACATGCGTAACGGGTAAATAATCACACTCGGATATCGAATACACTTCTCTACGAGTGCGCCGGCACGTATTAGTCTGTTTGCCGAGTCTGAATCAAAGCAACACGAATCGCTTCGGTTTCACAAACACACGGAATTAAACTAGGAAAAGGGGCGGAGCTTGTCGGATGGTAGGCGTTTTGGCAATTTGCATATTCATAAACGATCTGGATTTCTCGATGACGGTGGGCTCTTCGGTGTCTCTTACTGCCGTTTGATCATTTTCACCCGATCAGATTTTGAATGCGATGTATTTAGGAACAAAAAAAAAAAAAAAAAAAAGAAGCAAAACAACGAAAGAAAACAATATATAAATTAAATTTAAAGAGTAATGACACAATAAATAAAAGGCTAAACGTTGGTCCTCGTTACGGTCCGTTAAAACGGTGAAACAGTATCAAATCGAAATGATGTCCCTTTCTGAACGTGATCAACGTTCCTTACTAATTTGCAGACCATCACTTGGTTTTAGACCCGCCTCTTTTTTTTTTTAGACTTTTTAAACTTTTTCCTCCTGCGTCTGCGTACCTGGTTAAATGGCGACTGGATTCATGCACCTCCATCTCCGTGCTCTTGTAATCGTTGAGCTCCTTCCGTATGGCAGCCTGAAATGGACAAATAAACACACGGCCATCGGAGATGAGTCAAAACAGTGCGCTTAACGCGAAGCCACGCGGCATTTATAGCCTGAGAAAAGATTTCAATAATGTACAGGAATTCATCTGTAATTAAAAAAAGAAAGACAAAAAAAAAGTTTATTATAAGAATATTTCGAAAGGATAAAGACAGGTTTATTAATGAGTTATGAGATTGTTTTAGCTAAAAGAGATTAATGAGAAATTAATATCGGAATTTATATACCGTAGACAGTTATCAAAAAAACACGCAGAGATAGTAATGATATTTTGAACGTGACCACGATAAACGCACACACGCTGATTAGAGTCAGCAGGAGGTTTTCTTTTTTGTTGTTGTTTTTTTTAAACACTGCCTACTACAACGTGATCGCAAATTGATAAACTGCAATACAGGACATGCACAGAAAAAAAAAAAAAACACTATTAAAAGGTGCAGTTTGTAATTTTATACACGCTTCCTGACAGAAAATATTCCAAACAAGCTGAATGAGTCGATGAGGATGTGGCGTGGATGAGGACGCGGACGACCTCATCGTGGTTTGGATGAGGATGAGGACATGGACGTGGCGTGGATGAGGACGTGGACGAGGACGAGGCATGGATGAAGACGAGGCGTGGATGGGGATGGGGACGTGGCGTGGATGAGGACGAGGTGTGGACGAGGACGTGGCGTGGATGAGGACGTGGATGAGGTGTGGATGAGGACGTGGCGTGGACGAGGCGTGGATGAGGACAAGGACGTGGCGTGGATGAGGATGAGGACGTGGCGTGGATGAGGATGAGGACGTGGATGGGGATGGAGACGTGGCGTGGACGAGGACAAGGCGTGGACGAGGACGAGGCGTGGACGAGGACGAGGCGTGGACGAGGACGAGGATGTGGCGTGGACGAGGCATGGATGAGGACGAGGACGTGGCGTGGATGAGGATGAGGACGTGGATGGGGATGGAGACGTGGCATGGATGAGGACATGGCGTGGACGAGGACGAGGCGTGGACGAGGACGAGGCATGGACGAGGACGAGGCGTGGACGAGGACGAGGCGTGGACGAGGACGAGGCGTGGATGGAGATGCTTCCACCCTCAACCCGGCTAGTCCTTGTTTTTCCTAAATTTGCGCAGCAGAAACGCTGCTGAAACAGATTCCAGAGAGGAAGCTACTGTACAAACACTATGACCTTGATCCTGCTTGGATCAAGCCGTTTGGATTAGCTCCGCCCCTAGTCGGAATAGTTGCTCAGGCACACCCCACCCCCTTTTCCTTAAACGGCAACACCCGAGGACTTGCTGGGAAGGCGGGTGAAGGGTTATTAATATGGGAAAGATTCTGCAAGGCGTATGTAAAAACTCTCGACCTCAACTGTAGGTATAAATAATTTCGGAGCTGAGGTTTATATAACCCTCGTCACACTGCAGCTTATCGGCACATCAGACCACTGACGAGACTGTAAGTAAGTATGTTTTGTGCACCATTTCTTCTCAGTGCTTTCTCTGGGTCTCTTAAAAAAAAAACACACACAACTCTTCACCACAAACCAGCAGAGACGGAAAAAAAAAAAAACCCGCTCCAAAGAATCCACACAATGAGCTCGGCGCACCGCGACTCCCCCGTCATTTCTCATTGTGAGTAAAACAGCGGTCGGCTCCAGGTAACGTCACCGGCCGAGCGCGTCCTCCTGCGAAAACCTCAGCGCTCCATTCACACATGCTGTGCGGCATTGTGTTCCCTCGCTGCAAGACTACTTCTACACCGTCACAAAGCGAGCAGGAACCGTCACAAATGTCCCAAACCCCCCGTTCTGGTGGTACAAAAGGGACACGGAGTAAATCGCTCGGCGAAGCCGTGCAACGAGCCGGTCCGAACGACTGAACCGCCGTGAGAACGTCACGCAGAGAAGAACCGCTCCGAACCAGGACGCCCGAAAAGGCGAGTTACAAACATACTGCACTGATACAAAACCTTAAACAAAACCACTCGGAGAAAATTACCGCACACACACACACACACACACACACACACACACACACACTCGAAATAACAATTTCCCAAACTCTTGATTAGCACTTACTCGGGTGTGCTAAAACACCCACCTCTAAACAGATATATATTACAGAACTGAAAGATCCGAGACTACTCACAGCACAGCTCTGTCGAATTCTCCATTCTGATTGGTCGATTCATTTTGAACAACCTTCTAACACGTTATCGTTGCTATAGTAACGACTAGACGCTCCATATCATCACATTAGAAGACTAACGTTGAAGATATTCTCTACGAGGAGACGTTTATTTAACTTTTTATTTATTTATTTTTTTTTTAGAAGGAGTCTCCAGTGCCAGCGCTTTGTGTGTGTAAATATATTTATATAAATATATAAATAAACAGCCGCTTTTACGACAACGGGGAAAACGGTCGAGACGGAGAACTTGTACGCCCGGCCGTATCTCAGTAACACGACCGGCTGCACTTTTGTCTTATTAACTTTAAAAACTAGACAGAGTGTGCTGAGGGAACGACGAGGTCTATTATATAGGTGCGATAACATGATCGAAAACAGGAAAGGAACTCGTTCCGTGGCCGTTTCACAACGTTAACTGTAAACGGATAAAAAGTATAACAGTGGGACTCTGTACAATGGTAATTTGGCGTGTTATAAGAGATTTAAAACACTTCAGGACATCAGGTGAAGTAACTCATCACACACAGGAGCTCCATCACACCACCCTGTCGGTGATGGTGTTAGTCTGACAGCACGACAGCGAGTGTTTTATTCCCTACGTATCATCCAATATGACCGCAGGGATTATAGAGCGTATTCTGGTATGATAATCGGGTTCGACCCACCCGAGTGAATCCCTACGCACCTTGTCTGCCGCAGTGAGGCGTGTCCAGGGTTTATCAGCCCGCCGGTCGTAGTCCTGAGCGTCGGCGACCTCGACGTAATCGCTGAAGCGGATCAGGATCTTGGCTTGCCGCAGTTCCTCCACCGTCGGCCGTTGGCTGAGCTGCCCACATAAAGAGAGTAACGATCATTCCCCCTCCCCCGAGACACTGCTCTCTCATGCACGTACACGAACCGGGAAATACGAACACACTGAATCACAAGGAGTCATGTACGCGCTTCACCGAGCGTACCGCAAGTCCTTTCAGCGCTTTCACAACACTGACTCGCAGTTAGAGCAACAAACAAACAAACAAACAAACAAACCCCACCATAATATTTTGTTTGCAAACCAAACTATTACGATTCTCGATTCATGAATATTTTCACCCACGTCTAAACGAACGCAAAATCAAGTAACCTGCGCGATATTCATGCTCTAGCCGAGGGGAGGAACAGCTAAGATATTACACTATGGGTTTAGCTGCTACAGCGCCATGAAGAGTACATTATCTTCCCTTATGCTCTGCTCAGATCACGTTCACGTAAACTGGAACTCGTGTAGGTATTTACACGTCTTCTCGTCCTGCTCGGCGTCAGAGGACGATTCTGATTCAGTTTCAACACCTTTACTGGTTTAAAAGAATAATAATAAATAATAAGCGCACATCCGTTTTCCCCTCACACTGACCGAGTTCGAGTTCGTTAGAATCGAGAGACCGTCAGCCAATAAGACGCGAGTGTCTCCACGTGTGTATTTTCCTGTAAAGCCCGTCTGATCGGTCTCGCCTCCGTTCGCCGAAGATATACAAGATTAAATCACAGGGGTCTTCTACTGACGTTCAGTTACGTCGGGACGAACCGCTCCAAGTGGAGGATTATTCGAAACGTGATTGTTTTCTTAATGATAAATCTGTAAGGCAAGTAACAATCATTTTATCGACATCAGCAACCAATCAAATTACATGCGTTTAAAATGTAATGCGTTATGAGGGAAAAGTCGTTATATCACAGTAAAACCCAACTCTGTTCGCCGTACGCATTTACACGCATTAGGAATTCAGGTTATTCCCGAGGCGCGGTCATGCGCATGAGTGTGCGCGTGTGTTTCCACGTGGAGAGAAAACGTTTTCAGAAACGCTGTGTGTTTGGAAGGGAAGTTTTTTTTTTTTGAAAATGGGAGGGGGAAATAAATAAATAAATAAATAATAATTGTACAAACTTTCCAGAAACTAGCTTTTCAGAGAAGTCTGCAGATCCAGACAGAGCCTGAACGAAGCCAGACGAGACCAGACAAACGCATGAAGCGTTCACAAAGAACACACTTAGACCGTGTGTTCCTTTCAGGTAAAGAACAGAACATAATCATCTTCTGACTCGCTCCCAAAAAGCCTTTTGTAACAAGAAGCAGTAATTCCAGATGAATCATCTGACATCAATAGGTGCTGTACGAGAACCTGCGAGGTAGGAAACCGCTCAGAGCCGCCGCACTATTACCTGCCAAAAACCCAGATTAGACTTCAGAGTGTGTGTGTGTGTGTGTGTGTGTGTGTGTGTGTGTGTGGACGACAGTGTTACGCTGTCTGATCGGTTAACGACCAACACTTAGTAGCGCCTACTCAGCGTGGCTCAAGATCCCTTTTCAGAACCTTCACACTAAATGTTCCTCAGTGGTGGAATGAACTTCAACCTCAAACCACAGAATCATTCACTATCTTCGAAATAGAGCTAAAGACCCACCTCTTCCATGAACGCCTAACCAACCCCTAAAACACCAACGCCCACATTATCCTTAATATAAATAAATAAATGAATAAATAAATAAATAATCTAGTGCACGTCGCTTCTTCTGGAACCCAATTAAAGATCTTGTACGGCAGCACTGCTCGTATCGTTCTCCGCTCGACACGCCACTTTGCTTCCGTTTCCTCATTTGTAAGTCGCTTCGGATAAAAGCGTCCGCCACGTGAGTAAAGGTAAAAGGAAATGTAAAAACGTGCGGTCTGAGGCTGATGGCAGGCGGTGTCTGTCTCACCTTGCGCGTGAGTCTCCGTTTGATTTCCCTCTTCTCCTCCAGCTCCTCCTGTTCATTCCGAGCTGCGGGAAATGAACAAAACAAACAAACAAACAAAACATGTAAGATTCATGTCACCTCGTAGATATACGCGCGCACACACACACACACACACACACACACACACACACACACACACACACACACACGTTCATCTCTCAAAAGAAAAAGTGCTTGAGACTTCACTTTTAGAAGGAGAGAGAGAGAGAGAGAGAGAGAGAGAGAGAGACAAAGAGAGAGAGAGAGAGAAAGAGAGAGAGACAAAGAGAGAGAGAGAGAGAGAGAGAGAGACAAAGAGAGAGAGAGAGAGAAAGAGAGAGAGAAAGAGAGAGAGAGAGAGAGAGAGAGAGAGAGAAAGAGAGAGAGAGAGAGAGAGAGAGAGAAAGAGAGAGAGAGAGAGAGAAAGAGAGAGAGAAAGAGAGAGAGAGAGAAAGAGAGAGAGAGAAAGAGAGAGAGAGAGAAAGAGAGAGAGAGAGAAAGAGAGAGAGAGAAAGAGAGAAAGAGAGAGAGAACCACAAACCATTGCAAAATGATGAGAACGCTTTGAGAAAGTCATTTCATCCCTGATCAACATTCTCCACTTGTGATGGTTATGATTCAGTCTGAACGCTAAGCTAGTGCACACACACACACACACACACACACACACACACACACACACACACACACACTTTTGTCGTTAAGAGAATTTAAGACGGAACTACGCTAGCAGAGGACGTTCAATTCAGCGAGGCTTAGGGGAGGAAAAAACAAAAAACCCCGCCGCTCCCCCGGGCTCTCGTCGCTGGATCATTTTCCAGCAGTGTTATCACAAGCAAAGGCTTGGGTTTCGCCAAAAAAAGAAAAAAAAAAATTGCTATAGGATGAAAAACTGTCTGGAACATTCTGCCTTTCGGCATCCAAAACACGCCCGGTATAAAGGGAGAAAAATAAAATAAAATAAATAAATACGACTCCATCGTCCCACTGGATTTTGTCTTCGTATAAAAAAAGGTTTTTTTAAAAAAAATGTATTATTAAATACACATTCTGAAGGGGGAATCTAGGTCACTCTGTACCGCACGACACCGAACCCGTCCTCCGCTTACAGAAACCAGACTGCACTAATCCCAGCGCAGGTATTACTGCAAAAACTTCAGGCGTCCTCGACAGGACTGTGAAACTTTCAGCTAAACCAGCAGATCCTAATCCAGCAAGCGGCCCACTGAGCTACTGCGTCTAGAGAAGTCATGAACTGCTTCACACTGGCTCTCGCAATTCAGAAAGCTGATAAATAAATAAATAAATAAATAAATAGATAAATAATTTTTTTTGCAGCGTGAAAAGATTAATGCGCCAGTACTTCTGCAGTAGCCATGCTACGCTGGCTCATGGACATTTACGTTTATGATGTCATTACATGGCTGACGCTTTTATCCAAAGCAACTTCAGATAAAACTGAGCAGTTGAGGCAGTGCTTGGATTTGAACCCTCAACCGTACCATTACCCACTGAATCACCGCTTCCCCATACAGCCCCAAAAGCCACCCCTCAAATGGAGAAACGCTCCGAGTGTTTATTAAACACAGTACGACTTTCAGTAGGGCCACAAGTTCCTCCAGGTAGAGCTGAAGAAAACTACCTACTCTGGAGCAGGAACTGGAACTACGGTCTAGGAACCAAAGTTGGCCCTGAAATGCTCCTACAGTTCCTGAGATCCTAAAAAAAGATTTTGCAGTGGGAACACTGGCGCTTTCTCATCTTTAGCTGCTGATGTACAGCAAAGAGTATTTTCGCGGGCGCCGTATCGGCGTCGGTCATTTTCGAGGGCGCCGTATCGGCGTCGGTCATTTTCGCGGGCGCCGTATCGGCGTCGGTCATTTTCGAGGGCGCCGTATCGGCGTCGGTCATTTTCGCGGGCGCCGTATCGGCGTCGGTCATTTTCGCGGGCGCCGTATCGGCGTCGGTCATTTTCGAGGGCGCCGTATCGGCGTCGGTCATTTTCACAGGCGCCGTATCGGCGTCGGTCATTTTCACAGGCGCCGTATGGGCGTCGGTCATTTTCACAGGCGCCGTATGGGCGTCGGTCATTTTCTCGGGCGCCGTATGGGCGTCGGTCATTTTCTCGGGCGCCGTATCGGCGTCGGTCATTTTCTCGGGCGCCGTATCGGCGTCGGTCATTTGAGGGCGCCGTATCGGCATCGGTCATTTTCACAGGCGCCGTATGGGCGTCGGTCATTTTCACAGGCGCCGTATGGGCGTCGGTCATTTTCTCGGGCGCCGTATGGGCGTCGGTCATTTTCGCGGGCGCCGTATCGGCGTCGGTCATTTTCGAGGGCGCCGTATCGGCGTCGGTCATTTGAGGGCGCCGTATCGGCATCGGTCATTTTCACAGGCGCCGTATGGGCGTCGGTCATTTTCACAGGCGCCGTATGGGCGTCGGTCATTTTCACGGGCGCCGTATGGGCGTCGGTCATTTTCTCGGGCGCCGTATCGGCGTCGGTCATTTTCTCGGGCGCCGTATCGGCGTCGGTCATTTGAGGGCGCCGTATCGGCATCGGTCATTTTCACAGGCGCCGTATGGGCGTCGGTCATTTTCACAGGCGCCGTATGGGCGTCGGTCATTTTCTCGGGCGCCGTATGGGCGTCGGTCATTTTCGCGGGCGCCGTATCGGCGTCGGTCATTTTCGCGGGCGCCGTATCGGCGTCGGTCAATTTCGCGGGCGCCGTATCGGCGTCGGTCATTTTCGCGGGCGCCGTATCGGCGTCGGTCAATTTCGCAGAAGGTATTTTGTTGATATTTTGTTGTTATTTCGTCAGCAATCGACAGGATTTTGTCACAACGTTCTCCCTTTGAGGGGGTTTCAGGAAGATGTGTACAGATGTTTTACAGCTGGTGGGGGTTGGTTAATCACACTTGCAAGAGTAAACAGACCAAATCCAGCATGCACACTCACGTTTCAGGATGTTTCGCTGCTCCAGCTCCTCTGCTGTGGGTCTTTGGCTCAGTCTCCTGTGTGTATACACACACACACACACACACACACAGTGTACACAGTCAGTACCTTACAGTGGACAGCTGATTACTGTTGCATTGGTGTGAAAATTCACACTTGCCTGAAAAGAAAAGCGAAGGGAAAGCAGGAGCGTTTGACTCCTTGACGAATCAACATCGGTTTAACAATCCTCCTCATTTAAAAACCAGAAAAAAAACTTTACCAGATAATTACTGACGCTTTGAATACAGTGTGTTAGAAAAGAAAAAGCAGGGCTGCTGTGGACTCATGGCCTTCAGCTCCAGACTTTACTCCTCCCTACCTCTGGCTGTCCTTTAGTTTAGTAGCATTAGAGGGACAGCCAGCCAAAGGTAGGGATGGACGGAGAGATTAATAGATGGACGGAGAGATGGATGGCTGGGACAATCAAGGTAGGGGAGGTAGAAACAGATGAACGGACAGAGGTAGTGAGAGATGGACGGACGGACAGAGGTAGTGAGAGATGGATGGATGGATGGACGGACAGAGGTAGTGAGAGATGGATGGATGGATGGATGGATGGATGGATGGACGGACAGAGGTAGTGAGAGATGGATGGATGGATGGATGGATGGATGGACGGACGGACGGACAGAGGTAGTGAGAGATGGATGGATGGATGGATGGATGGATGGATGGACGGACGGACAGAGGTAGTGAGAGATGGACGGACGGACGGACGGACAGAGGTAGTGAGAGATGGACGGACGGACGGACGGACGGACGGAGGTAGTGAGAGATGGACGGACGGACGGACGGACGGACAGAGGTAGTGAGAGATGGACGGATGGACGGACAGAGGTAGTGAGAGATGGACGGACAGAGGTAGTGAGAGATGGACGGATGGACGGACAGAGGTAGTGAGAGATGGACGGACGGATGGACGGACAGAGGTAGTGAGAGATGGATGGATGGACGGACTGAGGTAAAGAGAAATGAACGGATGGGTAGATACACATCTGGAGGTAAGGAAAGATGGGTGAACAGATGGACACACGAAAGTAGGGATAGATAAATCGACGTAAAGACAGACTGATGTATGGAGGGACGGATGGATAGACAGCCAGAGGTACGCAGGGATGAACGGATGAGATAAAGCTGGATATTTGAGAACAGGAGACGCAGTGAACGTCAACTATTCTATCTGCTGACTGTCTGATGCCTGAGAAAGGTCATGTGACTTCCTGTGTGGCGATCCAGCCTTCAGCTCAACTCACCATCAACATCCCAGAGTCCTTAACGAAGCCCACGGAGTCACGCAAGCGTCCGAGCGTGCCGATTCAGTACACGTCCCCTGCGTTAAACCCAAACCTTTTAATAACGCGGTTCAGCCGGGAACGGCCATCGCTGCGGCCATATTACAGCCCTCCTCCTCCTCGCTCACTACATCACCCATTCACGGCAGGTCCTTTACTATCCTCAGCGTCGGGGGCAAAAGTTTGCACCCCCTCTGGACGAAACCGACGGCCGACGTAATTCATAGCGACTTTTAAAACATTTAGTGTGTTCAATAAAAAAGACCTTCATTCGTTATCAAGTCGAAGTGAGTTCAAGTAGATCAAGTGTCGTTCAGTAGTTACCATGACGACAAACTTCTCTCTGCGATCGTAACGAGTGTAGAAATATCTGGGAGGGTTCGACAGGTTTTCTCTCGGTAAAATCTCACCATGTTTCTTTCTCCCCCCCAAAAAAAAAAAAAAACGCACGCTCGGCCATCAGCGTTCTTCCCGGAGCCGGATTTCACGTCTGCGGTTGGCATTTTCCACCATTATCCGTCTGAGACACTCGGCGTTCAGTCCATGTGCTAAATGATTTGAACATGTCTGGCCCTGATCTGCTTTATTCACCAGCAGCAGCAGCTTTCCTGCATCAGTCATCAGTGACTCCGGCGTCAGGAGCCGTTAAAGAGGAGAACATATTGTACAGCTTTAATCTCGTTTAGCTGGTAGCAGTCAAGGACGCAGTGCAGCGGGGATGACTCAGAGAGGGAGAGAGAGATAGAGAGAGAGAGAGAGAGAGAGAGAGAGAGAGAGAGAGAGAGAGAGAGAGAGCGCTCACAAAAGCGACAGACACAGACACAGGTGAGCCCAAGAGAGACAGAAAGATATACAGAGAGATGCAAGAGATTAACACAGAAAGACAGAGATAGACAGATAGAGCGAGATAAAGAGAGAGAGCGCGAGTGCGAGAGAGCACGAGAGAGAGAGAGAGAGAGAGAGAGAGAGAGAGAGAGAGAAGGAGGTTTGGATGAAATTAGGTCAGCTCTGCTGTAGTATAGTGAACAGGATGGAGCTGCACGAGAGTGCTGATGGCCTTCATCATTCACTGGGCCATTTGCCCACTGACTCACACAGACACACACTCACACACACTCTCTCTATCTCTCTCTTTCTCTCTCGCACATACCTACCGCTCTCCTCATACACACACACACACTCTCTCACACATGCGCGCATGCACACACCCCCTCTCACACACACACACACACACACACACTCACTCTCATACCCCCTCTCTCTCTCTCTCTCTCTCTCTCTCTCTCTCTCTCTCTCTCTCTCTCTCTCTCTCTCTCTCACACACACACACACACACACACACACACATACCCTTAGTGTATGTGTAGTCTAATGTTGCCTAATTTGTGTGGAAAACAGTTTGCAGCATCATCAGTTAAAACCAATCTGTGATTTTTTTTTTTTTTTTTTTTAAATTCAGCAGCGTGGTGTTGCTTAGCAACCGTATTTCACGTGCTGCTGAATGGAGTGAGCTGCTTTACCGTATAACGGGAACATGGAAGACTTTAAATCCGTCAGCGACTGGGCTGAGAGAAATCGTTCAGATCTCAGAAAGAAAAGGAAAAAAAAAAAAAAACCCCCAAAAAACACAAAGACCACACCATGACCGAGTCCATGTTTACGGAGACTATGGGTGTGCGGGCAGAAGTGTGTGTATTCTGACCGTGTGAGTTTGGAACCGATCTGCTGTCTGGACTCCAGCCTCTCCTCGTCCGTCTGCATGGGCAGGATGTTCTTCTCCTCCAGCTCCCTCTTAGACGGCCTGTTACTCAGCTTTATAGCCAGCGAGTCTTTCCTCAGCACCTTCAGGGCTAAAGTATCTACACACACACACACACACACACACACACACACAGAGGTTAATTAGATTCAGAATATGACCCTGAGATGATTCAGAACACAGCATACCTGCTGGAGAACACTTCCTTCACTTCCAAAGCTGCTCTAACACAAGGAGACGGAGTGTGCGGAACATCCCGTCCCTAAACCGACCCGCTGCGTGAGACGCACTTTCTTTCAATTCTAGCTGGGTGAGATTTCACGCATCGTTCACATGTACGAATCACACACAACGCGTTATTAAACGAGTCACCGTCGCTATGGCGACGGCTCATACGCAGGGACCCGTGCGAC